>NC_061119.1:211673835-211762837 GCF_002878395.1 Capsicum annuum
GTTCTTGGAGTTCTTGAACTAGGAACTTGGAATCTTGAATAAATTTGCAGAATTAATGGTGAACTTTGGAGGTTCTTGAAGTTGGATATAGGAGCTTAGGGTTTTCTTTTTTGAGGAAATTTGATAAAATATAATATATAATGCTTCTAATAGGCTTTAATATAGGGTTTGGATGGATTTTGGGTGAGGGAGAATGACCAAAACGCCCCTAAAAATTAAATAATTCTCGAATCTGTCCTTTGGTGGACTGTTTTGATAGTTTGAAGTAGATCAACGATAACGTTTTATTCCGATATCCAAATTCGATAAAACTAATTTTATTGGAAAGAGGACTCACAGATCTTTCCATTGATATATAGTAGATCACCAGATCATTATGTACAAGGAGTTATGATCATTTAAAGTTGGAGCAAAAATACGCCAGGCCTCAGTGTTTTTTCCTACACATTTTACTATTCACTACTATTCATGGTTCGATCAGAATGTTCATAACTCGCCGCTCGGGTGTCTATTTTGGATGATCCACATATCGTTGGAAAGCTCATTTGATACTCTACGGAATAGTGGGTCATAGTCTAAGATACTCTGCATGAAAAATTTATAATTCATTTTACAAGATAGAACCCAACACGTTTACGCACAAAATTTTAGTGAAAAATTTCCCAGGGTATTACATCTGCACTCTCGCTACAAGTCACCCCCATAATATCTGTAACCTTCTGCACTTGATCAAGGAATTTCTAAGGGTCCTCGTCTGACTTAGACCCGATAAAGGATGGAGGATTCATTCGGGTGAAGTCTTTAATCCTAGCTGCAGGAGTGTTGTCCACTGGGTTGGCTGAAACAACAGCTGGGCGTTTATTCTGGGTTTCCACAGCATGATCTAGGGTGGTGAAGTATGGTCTGAACTCAGCATGGGAGACATATTCGTCCAGAGGATCTGGCTGGATGAGATGAGGTTCTGGTTGGTCTCCCATTCCTCTTCTATTAGTTTTTTGGGAGGCATAATCTGTAAATAGAAGAGAAACATGGATTATATAGAGAGTTTAATTGGAGCTCATGCTTACTCACACAACATGAATATAGAAAGAAGGAAAATTATTCCTAAAACATCTCGTAGCCTTCTATCCATAAGTGTGGTACGCTACACATCCATGTATAAAACTTTACTAGATGTGGCTTTCAGACTTCCTAGGACTCTGTTGAACCTTAGGCTCTGATACCAAGTTTGTAATGCCCCAAGTCTATACCCCGGATGCTATACGGTACTAAAATCCCGAAGGACTACTAGCTAACCCATGACTGGTACCTGCTGTGAGCACTGAACAATAGTAATAGTGAAATAACAAATATAACTAAGATAAATGCAGAAATCTGGCATAAATCTTCCAGAAGGTTCAATATTGTAATAAAGTTTGAATAAGGTATAACAATACCAAAACTAAAATAACTGACTAAAACTGCTTTAGTCTAAAAAGCCTCTAAACTGTCTTAACTGTGGAGTTGATGGGACATGTCCCCAACTAACTCCTTTAACTAAAAATGAACTAAAATAATGAAAATAATCATGTCCTCGAACTATGAGGAGTCACCACTACTCTGTCTACTGAGAATCTGTACTATTGAGGATGCTCTGGGGCTCGTGCGTCTGAACCTATAGTATAAGACGCCATAGCATAAGAGAAAAGTATGCGTTAGTACTTTGAATGTATTGGTATTCAAAATGAGGTAGGTTGAAATACATGGGTTCCTGTGCATGAACAATACTAATTGAATAACAAGAGTATAATGGAATGATAGTACATGCATGAATACTTTAACTATAACTTAAATCATGGTAACACTAAATACTGAGTTCTAAATATTGATTAACTGATATTTGAGTATACTGATACTGTACTACTGATAATGAGGGACTATTTCTAACAGTCCTGAATCTGAAGAACAATCTGAGTTCTTTATTGAGCTGAATAACTATATCTGACAGTCCTGATTCTGAAGTTTGAGACTGAAACTGAGATTGTGAGAAGTAATCATCTAATCGACATGTCCTTTTTCTGAGTAGAGTTGGGGTCCCACCTGTAACCCTAGTTGAAAGGGTGTCAGTACCGTGCCAAAGGTAAAGACAACTGAAGAGATACCCTCATCTAGTAGGTACTTTAATGAGAATGGTGGAATCCTCAATAGACAGGTTAAAACTCCTCATCAACCCTCAACTGACAGGTTTGATGTCTCAACCTACGCTTACTACATAGTTCTGAAATGCAAGGATTGCTTCTAAGAATCACACCCTCTACATAGTTCACTCGGTGCTGAATCCTACTCCCAACTAAATAGACACTGAATTGAATATTAATCTGGACTGGATTAATACTGAGTTTACTGAGTTTTCCTACGTTCGGTAAGTGACTGAGAGTACTACTGAACATGATGTGACTAAGACTATTCTATAAATGACACTGGCTCTAGGTATACACCTAAATTATCGGGTATTAAATACCCCTAGGACCTGATAGCATAAAGAGTAAATCATAGCATAAATCTTGAAAGCACAACAATGGCCACATATTCATAATTCACTTGCTAAGGCATTTTGTTAACCACTTGTATTGCATTAACTTGATCATGAATGGGGATTTCATGTTATCATGGTATAATGGCACTATTTCACCCACATAGGCATTTCAACAAACACTTTCAAGGCATAGCTTTAGCATGGAAATCATTTAGAACATGTGAATATAACATGAATTCATCATTTAGATCACCAATGGATCACAATGCACAATATTTATTCACTTAGGCATTTTGACAAAAACATAGGAGGCATAGCTTTATTCTTAGGCATGAACAACATGCTACAACATGTGACTACAAAATTCAATTCATAGTTTAAGGATTTCATCATAATAGAATCAAAATTCAACATACATGCGATCATTATTTCAAGGAATCCACCAAATATTTCAACTTGGAAACCACACAATAACATCAACATGCACACAATTCAATTCATAACATGGATTTCATAATTCATACTTAAAAAGGGGTTCTTGAACTCCAAGAGTGAAAGGATACCCTTGAATGAACACTTCACATACCTTGATGCTTGATTTTGAGAAGATTGATGGTAAAATCCTTGATTTTTGAGTCTTGAATTAAAAACCCTAAGCCTTGTTCTTGAGAGAGTTTGAGAGAAATTAAGTATATTTTGGTGATTTAGGGGTGAGTTTCGTGTTTATGGCTGAATATGGGTGGGAAAAATGACTCATTTACCCCCAAAACCATAGCAAAATAATTGATGAACTGGGCAGCCATCGCATCATGACCCCAACTTGGGTCAAGTACCCATCGCGATGCGACCCCTAGTTGGGTTGATTGGCCCTTGCGGCGCGGGACCATCGCGACCCCTTACTATTTTGGGCATCCAAACTTGCCCTTACGCTAGCTGAAAAAAATCCAAAACTTACCCGAGATGACCTACAAATCACCCTAATCATGAATCAATTTGAAAATCGACAAACTAAGGTTGGGAAGGTCGTGAAATAAGATTTCCAATCTACAAGGGCTAAAATGACTCTAAGTATGAATACTTAGCTACATTTTTCTAATTTTGAGACCCCTTATCAAGCTTTAACGGACTGAGTTAAGCTTAGAATTTTGCAGGGTCTTACATATTCTCTCTTTAAATCATACTATCTAAGTGTAGAAAAGACTCACTCTAAAATCTGAAAGCTGAAATCTAAAGCTAATATCTTTCTGTAAAGCATAATCTGAGTAAAACTTGTGAGCGTTTACACTTAATTTTCTTAAATCTTTTTTGTTCTTCTTTTCTATTAGGGCTTAGGAACTTTGGGAGGTTCTTCTAACTGACATAAATCATGTGAGCATTCATGGAGTCCAACGTTCTTGTCCCCTAAAGGAGGAATCCTCATGTTGGGGAGAGGAGTCATACTCTTGTCAGGGAGTATAACCTATCTAAGTGATCACATATCTATCATCCACGTAGAAGTGGGAACAATCTAAATCCTACATTGGCATGTAGTTCTGGGGTATGAAACCATAGTAACGTACCCATCTTGGTGCTAAATACTACTCCCATTAAATTTGTGTACTCATTTTGATGGAAATCTACTTTTTAAAATAGTATAGTGGTTCACAATGAAAATCCATAGTATATCAGTAAAGCTAAATCTGTAATCTAAATATGTAAAATGGATTCCAAATCTATTCTGAGACCAAAAAGGGTCAAATCTTTAACAACAATATGAAAGGAATCTAGTCATAGGGTTCTTATAGCACAACAAATCTTGAAATAACAATTTTTAACTAGGGCTTAGTGACCCATGCCTCGAACTCATGTTGAAACATCATAATATTCATGCTTGGTAATGTAAACATTGATAAATCAATTCAAAATCTAGAAATTGCTGCAATATGCATGAAAATATGAACATATTCGTGTAATTCGACTTCTAAATCACTGGAAATCTCATAAGTTTGTAAATAACAACAATGGGTATAAACTCTAACTTGAATTTCATGGAAAATCATATAAAATTCAGTAAAATTGGAATTAAAATAAGTTTTGGGCACAAGGATGAAAGACTTATCCTTGTTGAAAACCCCCATATACCTTAATTGATGATCTTAGATGAAAAACTTGAATCTTGGATTCCTATTGTGTCTTTAGAGGTGAATTCTTGGAGTTCTTGAATTGGAAATCCTTAATCTTGAACTATGAATCCTTGATCTTGAAGTATTTTGGAGAATTAATGGAGAAATTGGATTTCTTGGAGAGAACGTTTGAGCTTTAGGTTTTCTTTTGAGAGTGAATAGATGAATTTGGGCAAAAAGTGCCTTGGATATGCTTACTCTTAGGTTTTGGAGGGATTGAGGCCTTGGGAGTTGACAAAAATACCCTCTTTAAGCTTTTATTCAAAATTGGAAAAGCAATATTTTTTCGATTTGGATAGCCACCGTGATGCACCACAATCACGGTCTCACCAGAAAAAGGACGAATGAGAACTGGGCTTTCTCCGCGATGCGCCACCATCGCTGAGCCCCTTTGGAATGCCATTTCGGCCACCTCTGTGATGAGCCATTATTGCAGAGGCTCACTGGAAATTGCCAAATGTGAAATGGGACTCCTCCGTAACGCGCCATGATCGTGGAGATTCATTGAAAAGTGACAATTGTTATTTTACACTTCTCCACAACGTGCTACTGGCCCAAATCACAATGTTTTACGACTGAAACTTAAAATCGCCATACATTTTCGGTTATCGGATTAAGGAGAATATTATATCGTTGGAAAACTAATTTAATTTCCTACGCATAGGGTCTAAATCTGGAAAATTCTACATCCATAAAAAGGTATTCATCTTTGAAGCAAATCTTTGACATTCTAGGGACGAATTTAAGCTAGGAAAAATATATGGTATTACAATATCTCCCTCTTGCGAGGACGTAGCTTGTGAAGCTGAAAATACTAAGGAATATAAGGTTATAAGCTATCATTCACAATAGAAATAAACTGAATAACTAAATCTTAAACATAATGGGGTACTGAACTGATCTGCGAGTGCATGTACTCTCATGAAAATAGCTATATGGCTGAGATAGGAATGGAAGAGTCAAATTATGAGTAACTATTACTTTAGGATGGATCTGATTTCATAAAAAAAGACAAGAGGTTTATGACATGAAAACTCAAGGTATTAAAATATCTCCCCCTGGGAACATTCATCCATGACTGATACTGATTTGGTTGAAATACTAGGAAAAAGACTGAGATGATACACAGGTACTTAAGAACTGAATCATGACTTAATAACTGAAAGTGATGCATGATGCGTGTACCAAGCTGAATTTCAAAATTTACCCATATTCGAACAAACTACATCTTGAAATGCCCGTACTCACAAAATTTTAGGTAGTAAGACTAGACTGATTTGGAAGATGGAAAAACTATATAGATTTGTCTGTCTGACTGTTAAACTGGATTGCTGGCTACACAGACCGAATCACACTGAATGCTCACGCCCAAATAGGGTATTTCTTTAACACTCTTTTAGGAAGTTCTAGCAATATTAGGGAGCAAAGAACACTGGGCATGATTTCAACAAGACATCTGAATAAGAAATTACAACATTGCTACAACTCTATACATGGAACATAGATCCTTTTTTAATCATAAGTTGGGATAGAATTTTTGGGCCTAAGGCAATGCAAGTTCTTACCTTCACGTTTAGAAACACTTCTCAAAAACTCCCTCAACTATATTATCCCCTTTAACTACCATATTCGCTTGATTCAACTTGTAGTTCTTACATGGCAATTGATAGATCCACCTACTAAAGTCTAAACTGAACTAAATCCTCTAATCATAGTCAAGCCTAACTCGGAACCATAAGGTATTACACATAACACCATAATACTAGTATGAACCATGGATTCAATACCCCAAGCATTGTCATAACTACCCACTCTAGGATGATTCTTCTTATCACTTCAACAACTAATTTCAACCTCTTACTAGAAATTCATTAATGCACAACACACCTAATCTCTTATATACCAACATAACGTTCAAGCCTATCTTCATAACCACATGCATCTCTAAATAGATACCCATAAGAGCATCCTTCTGATATTCTCTAATACCTCTACAATAACAACTTCCATGCACTATTCAATTCTTAGGAAGACACACATAAAATACTACTAACTAACCAAGTCATTCATAAAAGCTTCACCTCAATATTTCTTCATTTAGAGACTTACATTAAACAAGCATACAACCATCTTTCCCTACATGACATATCTACTTTCTCCCATCCACACAAGTATTCATAATCATTACTTTGACCTAAGAAAAGGTCACTGAAAGGTTGGAATGCCTAAAATGAAGGGATACTAAGCATAACTTGGCACTTTAATGCGCCTTGAGAAATAGAGCATTCACGACATAGATTCATTAAAGAGATCTAATTTGAAGAGGTACAAGATATAAATCTAAATTTCGCTGATCGATAAGGGTGTTGCATGAGTACTGGAACTGAACATACTGTAAAGCATGAGTACACGAGTCATGGGCCGCATGACCTGAATTTGGAGTTCATAACTTATGGAATGTGATTCCAACTGCTGGATGAATTGGAACTCCTCATACTAGGAATTAGGAGAGTACATGATTCTCTATGATACGCATGAACATGAACTATGATCATGGAACTGACTCATAAGGCATGAGTAGATATTGGGATAACTGAAATACAAATACTAAAATAAAAATGGTTTGAGCATCATTCTCTCTTTCTGATGTTCTAGAACATAATGACATTCTTACTAGAATTTAAGAGCCTGACTTAGGCACTTGTTCTATCATCTCCCCCTTATCTTTAAACCATAGTCATAAGTCTGAGGAACCCCTTGAATAATATCACGACCTGAGCCAGGGCCCTGGCCATAATGAGCATTCCAGACCATAAAGGCCGAGACACCCTTCTCTATTCGGTAGTCATGCAAAAAATTCACACGACAAAAGACGTGCGGAAATGTAATTAATATGGAATCATGGTCATACTTTGAATTCAGATTAACAAATGAAGAATTTTAAAATCCAACAACAACTAGATAACATCTAAACCACTCTATGAAATCTCTATTACATACTAAAATGATAACTGTCTGAATCTGGGACAAGGCCCTCAGTGGACCCAAAACAAAATAAATGACATAGTCTGAAATAAGCAGGCCTTCTGGAATAAAGAAGGCTCACTACTGCATAGTCCGCTTCTGTCTAAAAACTCTACTACTTAGACGAACCTCTAGACTGAGCCTCAAACCCTGAAAGGTAGAGGGTCAGTACAATTTTACTGGTACGCAGAGCAAATCCAAAATAATAATTTTTACTTAACATAGATGAGAGAAATTTAAAATAGTTTATAAATATATCATATGGTAAGAATCCCATGGGCATATTTAAAAGACTCTATAAAAATCATCTAAACTCTGTAACACTCTTTGTTTTACTTCTTTACTAGGTGGTATACCCTACAACTCTGAAATTCCACGAGCTATATGGAATTTTCCCTAAACTCGACAGCCAAGCCTCCAACCCGTGTTTTCCTCAAGGGTTGGAGTCATCTCTGTATGCCACAGGGCACTAAGCCAGTGTAAAATCCCTCGTGGGGAAATAATGAATCCGTATCGGCAAAACACAATTTTGGGTTAAGAGTTACTTGAGCTCTAGACTTCTTCGGGCAACCACCTAACCTTCTTTATGCCCTTTGTTAACTCTTTAAAATGTGTATTTTTTTTGAAATCAAACTCTGTAAACTCTAACTCTGTTATGGCATAAGTACATAGGGTATCATCATACCATTGACTTGCAAGTCACATCTCTGAGCAGATTAATAGCATCTTATTATCTCTTATTTCAAAACATAAAATTTGGGACCACCATATCAACAAATAATTTCAAAGAACTCTTTCTTAAAACTCATGTAAACACAAGCAAAAAACTCTCTTTTTAAATATTTCTAATACACAAGGTGGTCGTGCCAAATTACTCAATCACATGCAAGTCTTTCTCTTTAAAACAAGTGTATAGGTATAACAAGAAACTCTCTCACATCATCTCTAAATCATGTCAAATACTATAATATTGAAAGACCACTTCCAAACCATTAAACATGTATTTCAAATCATTCCCAATAAATTCATAAATTCTAATTCATCAAAAGAGAGGGATTCCAATAATAATGCTCTCAATCACATCTTCAAATTCATACATATACATATAGGTATAAATCAATTTAAGGGGGAAAGGCCTAAAGGCCAAAACAACAATATCACCAAAACATCCATGATGCATAATTAAAATGTAGATTCCAAACCCCTTTATAAATTTATGCTTTATAAACTTTAAATCATATTCAAATGTTCAACAAGCCCATGTAGTTTTAGGATAAACCCCACATACCTTAAATTAGGAACTTTGAACAAATGTTCTTGATGCTCTTGGTTTGGGGATTCCGATTCTTGAATCAATTTTGAAAACTATCGGTAAAATCTTGAGTTATTTAGAGCATTGGTTTGAAACCCTAGGTTGTGTTCTTGGTGAATTTTGAGGGAAATACCAATAATGTGGTATTTTGGGAGTATAATCCCGTGTTAAATCTAAAAATGGGGTGGAAATACCCAATATGCCCTTAATAAGTCGGGGTGAAAAGCTAAAATTGGACCAACATAATTAGCAAGGCACTGCAGGGGATAACTATCATGACCCGAACCGTGGCCCTAGCCATGACGAGCATTCCGAACCTTGAAGGCTCGAACACCCTTCTCTATCTGGTAGTCATGCACAATATTCATACAATAAAGTAAGATGCAAAAATATAACTTAATGCAGAATCGTGGTCATACTTGAAACTCAATTTAATTATAAGGATTTGAAAATACAACTACTCTAGACAATATCTAAACCAGTCTACGAAATCTCTATTACATGCTCAAATGAAAACTGTCTGAATTTGGGACAAGGCCCCAGTAGACCCAAGAAAAAATAATAACATAGTCTGAAATAAATAGGCCTTTTGGAATAAAGAAGGCTCACCACTGCACAGTCTCTTCTCTCTAAAATCTCTACTGCTTAGCCGGACCTCTAGATTGAGCCTCAGACCCTGAGAGATAGGGGTAGATACAGTTGTACTGGTACACAGAGCAAATATTAAATAATAATTTTTATTCATCATATATCAGAGCGATTTAAAACAATTCATAAATATATCATATGTTAAGAATCATATGGGCATATTTAAAAGACTCTATAAAATCATCCGAACTTTGTTACATACTCTTTGTTTTACTTCTGCGCTAGGTGGTATACCCTATAATTCTTTAATTCCACAGGCTATATGGAATCTTTCTTTAACTCGGCATCCAAGCCCCCGACCCAAGTTTTCCGCAAGGGTCGTAGTCTCTGAATCTCTACAACGCCACAGGGCTGTCGCCAGCGTACAAAAGTAATGTACCCGTATCGGCAAAACACGGTTTTAGGCTATGAGCCGTTTGGATCGTGCCCTCTTCGGGTAACCACCTAACCCTCTTTAAGCCTATTTTTAATTATTTACAACATGAAATATTTGAAATCAGACTCTGAGGACTCTAGTTCTATGATGGCATAAATTTATATAGTATCATCATACCATTGACTTGCAAGTCACATTCTCTGAGCTATTTATAGCAAATTATATCTCTGTTCTCAAAACGTGGAATTCAAGACCACCATATCAATAATTCATTTCAAGAAACTCATTCTTTAAAACTCATGTAAACACATGCAAGAAAACTCTCATTTTAGACATTTCAAACACACACAAGGTGGTCATGTCAAAGATATCAATCACATGCAATTCTTTATCTTTTATACAAGAATTAAATCATATAAAAAACTCCCTCTCATCATCATCAAAATCATGTTAATTAATTTAAAATTGAAAAGACCACTTTCAAACCATTAAACATGCATCTCAAATCATTCTCAGTAGTTTCATAAACCATAAATCATCAAAGAGAGGGATTTTAATGATAATGCTCTCAATCAAATCTTCAATATCACATATAGATGTAAATCAATTTAAGGGGGAAAGGACTAAAGGCCAAAACAATAATATTATCAAAACATCCAAAATGAGAAATTTAAAGCCTAAGTTCCAGAACCCCTTTAAAATTCATGCTTGATAATCTTTAAATCATATTCAAGAGATCCAATAAGCCCATGTAGTTTTTAGGATGAACCCCACGTACCTTAGACTATAAGAGTTGAAAGATGGAACCTAGATCTTGATTGATGGAACCCGGATCTTGACCCTTTTCTTGGAGTCTTGAACTTAAAATCTTGAGGGAAAGGATTTAGGGTTTTAATTTGAGAGGAAAAATTGAATTATGGAGTGTATTCTGCTTTTGGGGCGTGAATCTTATGTTATGGACAGACCTTGAGAGAGGTAAAGGTCCAAATTGCCCTTAAAAATGCAAAAACAGAACCATAATATTAGGTGCGTGCGACGGAGCGTGCGTCGCACAGTAATCGCGTGCAACTACTGCCTCTCTCCCAAAAATGGCTGTAACTTTTTTCTTGGGTATTGGATTTTGGCAAAATTGGTATCGTTGGAAAGATATTTCGAAGAACTTTCATTTGATATATAGTAGGACCTCTAATTCTATATATACAAGAAGTTATGATCGATGAAAGTTGACCCAAGTTTAAACATCCACTAATACTTTATCGCTAGAATTCTTTTCAACTCGTCTTAGAGTTAGGGGGTTTTTGTGACCTCAATTTGTATTCAAAGGTATTCCCATACTATAGGATTGATAAAAACACATATATTAATAAGGAATTATCTAGTTCTGGTCTATACGCATAGGAACGACGGCCTAGATTCTAGCCCGAAAGTACGAGGTGTTACATTATCTCCCCCTTGGGATCATTCGTCTCCGAATGATTGGTAGGGACCTTTTGAAACTTAAAAGTGTAGAATAGAGAAAATAATATTGATTTGAACATTTTTCCTCAACAAAAATATGCAAAGGTATCACATGATCTTCATGATTACCCCTAGGGAAATGGGTAAGCACGAAACTTGAGATAACAAAACTTGACATCGAGATTATCTTGGCATGTGTTTCATGGCACATGATCAAAACATTATAAAACATAACTTTTTCTAAGAGTCCTCGACCTGATTAAGATTGGTACAGGTGATGAGATAAGCTTCTTGTGGAGCATATGAATATTACCATTCTCCATCTTACAAGATACAACGAAAAGACTTAAACTCAACAACACTACTTATCTATACCCCAACATTAATCAACATTTACAAGATACAACGAAAAGACTTAAACTCAACAACACTACTTATCTATACCCCAACATTAATCAACATACTTCATCATTTCCAACTTACAATTCTCCCGTAACACATCTAACCACAAGAATTTGTGTCCCACCGTATATTACTTCTATGTTGAAGCCTAACTCAGAGAAAAGGGGTGCTAATTTAAACTATGAGACCCTGTACTCTACATCACATTAAGAAATAGTCTCACCTCATCACTATAATCCAACAACCTCAAGTCTTAATTCAAAGAATACTAACCGCATTACACATTGGTTTGTGTTTTCATCAATCACAAAATTTCAGCCCACCTCTACTACACCCCACTTCATGGACGTCTCCACTAAGACCTGCAAATTTAATTATTTTCACTAAGATTCTCGCCACATACTTCCCTCCTAACTATTTCACATAAAGAATATTCAGCTCCTTCCTTCCCCTACTCTTCTAACCTTATCTCAAGAAATCGCATCAAAATTTTCACCTACAACGACATCTACTCCGCCACCCAACATACTTCTACTCTTCCACAGTCACCATCATACTAGCAGAAAAAGGGGTCATTAAAGGATCTGACAAAGAGCATCATGAAAGGGAGTAACACAATTAGATTATAACATATACTAATTGCCATACTCAAAGTGGGACATGAGTTGAAAATATGGTACAATCACAGAGTGTTTCATATATCAAGTGTTTGAATCACAAGTGGAGAGTCATTCTTGCATAAACTCAACATAGCATGAGTTCTTAGGACAACCACAGTGAGAAACATGAGAGATTTCATCATGAGTCTTATAACATGAGTGTGGAATTCATGAATTCGACAATTTAGGAAAGGACTTCCACTCGAAGCTATCTCTTCTTATTTTCAGAACTAAAATAGTCACGAGTTCGTACAACTTTATCATTTTGGATAATCCCGACATAAAATGAATTGTTAACATACAGAAAAAATAGTTCCTTAGAACTAATCATGATTTGGGACACAAATTTTCTATTCATGAGCAACATAACGTAGAGCTTGGATACCTAGAATTACTGGCTTACCGAGGGACATTATTTCTTCTAGTTTGGAAGTCGGTACATATCATAGGTTACATAAAGTGTTCAAATCTTAGACATAGGTAGGACTTGGATATTTAACGTAAGACATTAGCAGAGTGACCTCATAGATTGAGTAGGAGGAGTCACTAAAAGGTTAGAACATAAGACCTTGAAGCATGGAAGGATACTATACGAAACTTGACACATAACTAAGGCCTAAGGAATAGCAAACCAACATCAAGTATTCATCAAAGTGATCTGAATTGATGGCATACCTGGCTAAAAGTTGAATCTCGCCAATCATTTGGCGTGTAGCATGAGTTATGGGAACTGAGCACACCATAAAGCATGAGTACATAAGTCATGAGCTGCATGGCCTCAATTTGGAGTTCATAACTTATGGAATGTGATTCTGACTACCGAATGAACTAGAATTCCTCATTTAGGAGCTGGAAGAGCACATGATTCTCTATCATATGCATGAACATCAACTATGATCATGTATCCGAAACATAAGGCATGGGTAGGTATTGGGATAACAAAAAAATACTGAGATAAGAATGGGTTAAGCCTCACCCTCACTCTCTGATATTCTATATCATATCGACATTACTACTAGAATCTGAGAGTCTGACTTGGTTACTTGTTCTATCATCTCCCCCTTAGCCTTAAGCCATCATCTTATGTTTGAGAGATCCCTTACTAGACTCTAAACTGAACTACACTCAATGCACTCTGGGGTCTGGAATACGATAATACACGCAATTAATAGGACTTAACTCGAATGATTACACCTGGAAGTGAAAAACCACTACTAATACTACCTCCTGAGACACACTCCTATCTTTCTATAGCCCCAATAGTCATTACATAATACTTGCGCACTTACTACGAATCTTCATGAGTATCCCCATAGTCGGAGTGCACACTCTTTAGTGATTCAACTCTTATTTCTATTAGCTTAATCTTTAAAAACTCAAACTTAGCTTCTAACACTTAACATGGATCACCATGATTTTAATGAACCATACTACTTCCATCATAGCATACCAATATCACGACTCCTAACTTATATCTCTTTACCATGAGAATTAAGTTCATATCAAAAAGCTCAACACTATCAATCAAAACTCCTTAACTTGGCTCTTTAGAACACCTCATAACATCTAACTAGTCTTTCTCCACCTAGAAACTCAACGGTACCACTAGCCACACACAACATGTAATAGCCCTACAAAAATATACTGCAACCTCTCATCACCTTAGGCATACTTCTACATCATACATACAACATCATACTTCATTACGAGTCAAATACACTTAAGCTCTTGTATACTTTGTTCAAACCTATTAGATCACTTCCATAAAACTAGTATCATTAACCAAGAAATCATCACATCCACATTCATGGCCATCAGTTGTTCAAACTTAATGTCTAGTCCTGAACATGATTTACAACCCAACGTTACACATAATTCTCACTTGGAACTATGAAATAAAACATCAAGAAACACTAGTACACTGGAACTCCATGACAATAATAATCGATCATGACCTTACGGTTTCCCTTATTATAATCCATTAGCACGTACTATTTCAACACATTAGGCCTACTAATTCATTCCTACAAAACATACATCATTAATCTTAAGCCACTATTCTTACCACCATATTTTACATCTAAAATTCAATCTTATAGTCTAGCATCAATCATCTATCACCAATGAAGAATGCAACATAATGTACTAGTTCATCAAATTGGGAAATCAATTCAAATACTCATTTCATTTAACTATTACCTAAAATCACAATCGCTCCATGACATCACTGCTACAATAAAAATCCACTATATACCTTCTCACATGAAATACTAGTTTACAACCGTTAAAGAAAAGAAGGTCAAGGGGGTAAATTCACATAATAGACATGGTCAACCTTAATCTTATATTATAATTCACTACGATCTTATCCCCATATTCTTCTTTCTCACATTATACTTACTTACCCAAGCATACATTTAATCTACCTTCAAATTTCACAAATAACAATAAGTCTATAATCATAACTTATTGGCTAATCTAACCATCTTTATTCACAACCTATAAGGGATTTCTGTAACCACCATAACTATCTACTCTGGGCTCTTCACCTATTTTGAATAAATAAAAATCATAGCTAGCCACTTCCTTCACATACAATCATACTATCTATAAATACTGCTGCACTTTAGTCTATCATTATACCAAATTAGTCTATCACTATACAATGGCAACCCACTCCTCAATCCACAATTATACAACTAAACCATTTATTTATGTAGAAATCACCCTCACTCTGACTGCTAACCTGTGACTTTATGTCACCAACTTCTAGACCATAACACTACCAATAGGTCCTGACACTTTAACATACACTACTACTCAGATGGAAATATAGTTCCAACAATCTGCTACACATCATTACCCTTATGCATGACATCTGTAACAAGAATTTTTGAAAGGGACTAGATGCACTTAATACCTCAGGATGAAAAGTACAATTTCATCAGGATCAAAGTTTACATCTGAATCAATACACATTAGAGAACTAACAGACTCCTCTCAAGTCCTTGCACAATGTTATAATCTTTTAGGACTCAATCAAAAAGGACCATACCATTTTGATTCTAGACTTCTGCACTTGAATCACCTCAACAATGAGACATATTTGAGAACATCAGAGTAAGGAAAGAATAGGGATAACTTTACTTCCGTATGGGCGACACCATAGAATGAACTAGAGTATGAAAGAGGAACATTCTGACTCCATAGAACGAACTAGAACATAAAGAAAGAGATATATTCCTAAACTCCTTTTAGCCTCCTATTTATAAGTGTGGCACGCTGCACACCCATAAACTATACTCTAACCGACGCATTTTCGCAGACACCCTGGGACCATGAACCATTCTCTGATACCAAGTTTGTCATAACTCGAACCGAGGCCCTGGACGTGATGAGCGTTCTGAATCATGAAGGCTCGGGCGCCCTTGTCTATCTGGTAGTCATGCACAATATTCATACAATAAAGTAAGATGCGGAAAGATAACTTAATATGGAATCATGGTCATACTCTGAACTCAATTTAACGATAAGGAATTTAAAATATAATAACTCTAGACAATATCTAAACCAGTCTACAAAATCTCTATTACATGCTCAAATGACAACTGTCTGAATCTGGGACAAGGCCCCTAGTAGACCCAAAATAAAATAATAACATAGTCTGGAATAAACAGGCGTTCTGGCATAAAGAAGGCTCATCACTGCATAGTCTTTTCTCTCTGAAATCTCTACTGCTTAGTCGGACCTCTAGATTGAGCCTCAGACCCTGAGAGATAGGGGATTAATATAGTTGTACTGGTATGTAGAGAAAATCCAAAATAATAATTTTTATTCAACATATATGAGAGCAATTTAAAACAGTTCATAAATATATCATATGTTAAGAATCACATGGGCATAGTTAAAAGACTCTAAAATCATCCGAACTTTGTGACATACTCTTTGTTTTACTTCTGCGCTAGGTGGTATACCCTACAATTTGTAATTCCACGGGCTATATGGAATCTGCCCTCAACTAGGCAGCCAAGCACCCAACCTAAGTTTGCCGCAAGGGTCGGAGTCTCTGAATCTCTACTACGCCACAGGGCCATCGCCAGCATACAAAAGTAACATACCCATATTGGCAAAACATGATTTTAGGCTATGAGCCTTTTGGCTAGTGCCCTCTTCAGGTAACCACCTAACCCTCTTTAAGCCCATTTTTAATTCTTTACAACATGTAATCATTGAAATCAGAATTCTTTACAATATGTAATCATTGAAATCAGACTCTGAAGACTCTAGTTCTGTGATGGCATAAATTTATATGGTATCATCATACCGTTGACTTGCAAGTCACATTGTCTGAGCCATTTATAGCAAATTATATCTCTGTTCTCAAAACATGGCATTCAGGACCACCATATCAATAGTTCTTTCTAAGAAACTCATTCTTTAAAACTCATATAAACATATGCAATAAAACTTCCATTTCCGACATTTCAAACACACACAAGGTAGTCATGTCAAAGATATCAATCACATGTATTTTTTTTCTTTAACACAAGAACGAAATCATATCAAGAAAATCCCTCTCATTATTATCAAAATCATGTTAATTACCTTAATATTAAAAATACCACTTTCAAACCATTAAACATGCATCTCAAATTATTCTCAACAATTTCATAAACTATAAATCATCAAAGAGAGGGATTTCAATGATAATGCTCTTAATCAAATCTTTAATATCATACATATACATATAGATGTAAATCAATTTAAGGGGAAAAGGACTAAAGACCAAAACAATAATATTATCAAACATCCAAAATGCAAAATTTAAAGCATAAGTTCCAAAACCCCTTTAAAATTTATGCTTGATATTCTTTAAATCATATTCCAGAGATTCAACAAGCCCATGTAGTTTATAGGATGAACCCCACGTACCTTAAACTATAAGAGTTGAAAGATGGAACCTAGATCTTAATAGATGGAACCCAGATATTGTCCCTTTACTTGGAGTCTTGAACTTAAGATCTTGATTCTTGATCTTGAGGGAAAGGATTTAGGGTTTTAATTTGAGAGGAAAAATTGAATTATGGAGTGTATTCTGCTTTTAGGGCGTGAATCTTATGTTATGGACAGACCTTGGGTGAGTTAAAGGCCCAAATTTCCCTTAAAAATGCGAAAAAAGAAACTGAAAATTAGGTGTGTGCGATGGAGTGTGCGTCGCACGCTAATCGGGCGCAACTACTTCCTCTCTCACGAATATGCCTGTAACTTTTCGCTTGGTTATTGGATTTTGGCAAAATTAATATCGTTGGAAAGCTACTTCAAAGAAATTTCATTTGATATATAGTAGGCCCTATAATTTGATATATATAAGAAGTTATGGTCTATGGAATTTCACCCAAGTTTAAACGTCCACTGAAACTTAATCGCTAGAAATATTTTCAACTCGTCTTAGAGTTAGGGGATTTTTGTGACCTCAATTCGTATTCAAAGGTATTTCCACACTATAGGATTGATAACCACACATATATTAACAAGGAATTATCTAGTTCATGTCTATAAGCGTAGGAACACTTGTCTAGATTCTAGCCCAAAAGTACGGGGTGTTATAATAACCCACTAGATTAGGCAGGGCGCCGCCTTGCCTATTACCTTGCCCTTCCTAGGTGAGGCAATCCATAGGGAGCCATGGGATAATTTCCCTGGCTCAGTATTTTGCAACCCCAAACGTGATCTTAAGCTCGTTTAAAAATTTTGAAACTCACTCGAGATGTACTATCAACTTGCCCCATCGGGAATCAACTTAAAAATTAAATATCGGAGGTCGGGAAGGTCGTAAAATAAATTCTTAAAGATTTAGAGCTCAAAATGAGACTAATTCCTTTTGACAATTAGAATAAATTTCAAGTTTTTCAACTCTATAAGCATGCTACTAGGAGATAACACATGGAGGACTTTTACGGGGTGTTACATTATCCCCCCTTAGGATAATTCGTCCCCTAATGATGATGTGGAACACAGACAAGCATGATTTCAAGCATACCAAGGAAAATAAAGAAGGAGAAGTATGGAAAGTAGATGAATGGTACCTTCTATGTCGTCATTCACTAGCTCAAAGAGGTGTGGGTATCTAGCTAGCATGTCATCTTCCAATTCCCAAGTAGCTTCTCCAAATTTTTGATTTTTCCATAATACTTTAACCGAAGTTATCTCCTTACTCCTCAACTTCTTAACTTGGAGATCCAGGATTGCAATAGGCTCCTCTTCATATAATAAGGAGTCTGAGACTTTGATCTCTTCTACAAGAAACACTAGGGAATGATCTCCAACACATTTCTTCAACATAGACACATGGAATACGAGATGAACAGAAGACAGGTTCACTGGCAATTCTAACTCATAGGCAACCCCACCTATCCTTCTCACAATCTGGTATGGTCCCATATAGCGAGGACTCAGCTTACCTTTCTTCCTAAATCGCATGACTCCCTTTATAGGGGAGACTTTGAGAAATTCCCAATCACCAACTTTAAATTCTATCTCCCTTCTTCTAACATCGGCATAGGATTTTTGTCGATTCTGGGCTATTTTAAGTCGTTCTTTAATGATCTTCACTTTCTCCATTTCCTGATGAACAAAATTAGGCCCAAACAACTACATTTCACCCACTTCATACCACCCTATGGGTGACCTACATCTTCTCCCATACAATGCATCAAAAGGAGCCATCTTAATACTGGCATGGTAACTATTATTCTATGCAAACTCTATCAATGGCAAGTGATCTACCCAACTACCTCTGAAGTAAATTAAACAGGCCCTCAACATATCTTTAAGGGTCTGAGTGGTGAGTTCGGCCTACCATCTGTCTGGGGTGGAAAGCAGTACTCAGGTTTACTTGGGTACCTAAGCCTCTCTGAAAATATTTCAAAAACTGTGAAGAGAATTGCGCACCTCATTCAGATATGATGGATATTGGAGCCCCATGTAATCAAACTATTTCCTCAATGTACAACTTAACATAATAATCTCCTGAATAATTAGTCCTCACCGGCAGAAAGTGAGCTGACTTAGTCAACTGATCCATGATTACCCAAATAGAGTCATACTGATTTTGGGACCTCGAAAGTCCCATAATGAAATCTATATTGATCATCTACCACTTCCATAGAGGCAAGGCTATCTCTTGGGAGGTACCACTTGGTGTCAAATGCTCCGCTTTAACCTGTTGTAACTCAAACACTTGGAAACAAAGTTAGCCACATCATGTTTCATATTGTTCCACCAATATATTGTCTTAAGATCATGGTACATTTTAGTAAAGCCTGGGTGAATAACATACCTCGAAGTATGAGCCTCATCGAGAATTCTTTACCGCAAACCATCTATATCTGGCACACATAGTATACCCTGATATCTCAAAATCCCATCACCACCAATTTCAAAAGACATCACCTAATGTTGACCCACATCTTTATTGATCTGCATCACGATGGGATCTTCAACCTACTTTCCTTTACTTCAGCACAAAGGGAAGATTTAGCTGTCTCATGAACAACCACTCCTCCATCCTCGGAATCTAAGAGTCACACCCATGGATTTGCAAGTCGGTAAATATCCTTCACTATTTCCCTCTTCCCTTCCTCAACATGAGAAAGATTGCCCATAGATAATCTACTGAGGGCGTCGGCTACCATATTTTCCTTGCTCGAATGATAGTGCAGGCTCATATCATAATCCTTCAAAAGCTCCAACCAACGCCTCTGCCTGATGTTCAATCCTTTCTGTGAGAAAATATACTGTAAACTCTTGTGGTCAGTAAATATATCAACATGTACCCTATAAAGATAATGTCGCCAGATTTTAAGTGCAAGCTCCACGGCAGCTAATTCCAAGTCATGCGTGGGGTAATTTCTCTTATGCATCTTTAACTGCATAGATGCATAAGCCACGACTTTATCGTGCTGCATAAGTACACACCCAAGTCCCACTTGAGATCTATCATAGTACACAAAAAACCCTCTGTGCCTTCTAGAAGAGTCAAAATAGGTGTAGTAGTCAGCTTGTCTTTCAACCTCTCAAAACTTTATCACAGGAGTCAGACCACAGAAACTTTACCTTTTTCTGGGTCAACCTGGTAAGTGGAGCAGCTATGAAAGAAAAATTCTCTACAAACCTTCTGTAATATCCTGCCAAACCCAAGAAGCTCCGAATATCAGTTGGAGTCATGGGTCTGGTCCATTTTCCCACTGCCTTAATCTTTTGGGGATCAACTTTAATCCCATCATTAGACATAATATTCCCTAAGAAAGTAATAATATTAAGCCAGAATTCACACTTGGAAATTTTTGCATACAACCTATGATCTTTGAGGGTCTGAAGGATGATTCGGAGGTGATTGGCATGGTCCTCCTTACTATTAGAATAAATCAAGATGTCATCAATGAAAACAATGACAAAGAGATCTAGAAACTGGTGGAACACTCTATTCATTAGGTCCATGAAGGATGCAGGGGCGTTAGTCAACCCAAAGGACATAACTAAGAATTCATAATGATCGTAGCGCATTCGGAAAGCTATTTTGGGAATGTCTGACTCTTTAACCTTCAACCGATAATATCTCGAATGAAGGTCTATCTTTGCAAAGTATTTTGAACCCTAAAGTTGGTCGAAGAGATCATCAATCCTAGGAAGAGGATATTTATTTTTGACTGTGACCTTGTTCAACAGATAGTAATCTATACACATACGAAGTGAACCATCTTTCTTTCGAACGAAGAGCACAGGTGCACCCCAGGGAGAAACACTAGGATGGATAAAACCTTTGTCTAAAAGATCTGTTAGCTGTTCTTTCAACTCTTTTAACTCTGGAAGAGCCCTTCTATATGGAGAAATAGAGATGGGATGGGTGTCTAGAAATAAATCAATACCAAAATCTATCTCCCTATTAGGTGGTATTCTTGGGAGATCATCAAGAAAGACTTCTAGAAATTCATTTACCACAGGGATAGACTAAAGAGAAAGGCTCTCGGTATTTAAGTCTTTAACTAGTATTAGATGATACAAACAACCTTTGGAAATAATTTTATGGAATTTGACGTAAGATATAAAATTATCTCTAGGTGCTAAAGAATCCCCCCCCACTCTAACACTGGTTTATTCAAAAAAGAAAAGGTAACCTTTTGGGTTCTACAGTCTAGCGTGGCATAACATGAATGGAGCCAGTCCATTCCTAAGATAGAATTAAAGTCAACCATCTCAAGCTCTATAAGGTCTTCCACAGTATCATGACCACAAACAGACACAACGCAATTTTTATACACCCTCCTAGACACAACAGAATCTCCCATTGGAGTGGAAACAGAGAAAGGTTCTGCAATTATATAGGCCTCAAACCCAAAATTGACAGCCATATATGGGGTCACATAAGACAATGTAGACCTGATATCAAGTAACACATACTCATCACGAGATAAAATTTGTAATATATTCGTGACTACATTTGGTGAGGCTTTTGCCTCCTAGCGGATTGACAAAGAATACAACCAGTTGCGAACGCTTCCGAATACTGAAGTGGAGCCCTTTTGAGGTGGTGGTGGCGCAGAAGAATTAGCTTATGACTTAGCTCCCCCAACATTGCCTCTTGCTTTTGGGCAATCCCTCTGGATATGACCTGTATGGCCGAACAAATAACATACCATGGTGCAAAACTAACATTTTCCCGGGTGGTGCCTTCCACACGTGTTACATCGAGGGAATGACCTAGCTGGTTATATTACACTCCCTTACGACTACGTACCCAGTACTTTCAGCCTATGGCTAGACTGAAAATTCTGAAATCGCTGATCAGCTGGAGGTCTGGGTACTGGAGCACTGGCTGCGGACTGAGCATTACCCTAATTCTTTTTCTTCTTCCACCTATTTCCCCAATTGCCGTCCTGGTATTGATGATAGTTCTGATCTGCTAGCTTGGCCCTCTTGGCTTGGCTATCCATTTCCCTTGCCTCAGCCACCTTTTTTTTCTGATCGTCTACCTGCTGCATGTGAACTGACAGTCTGGAGAAGTCCATATCCCTGTTCAACATTTCCCCCTTGCATTCAAGCGCCAAGTTATCTGAAAGACTGGATGCGAATTTCCTCATACGGGCTCTCATATTTCTTGTTAACTCCGGAGCATAATGGGCTAGTTGGTTGAATCTCAAAGTGTACTCCTTGATGCTAATTTTTCCTTGCTTTAGGTTCATAAACTCTTCAGCTTTGGCCTCCCTCAACTTCTGAGGTAAGAATCGATCTAAGAAGGCTTCCACAAACTCGGCCCACACTGAAGGCTCGACATTCTCACCCTTCAAATATTCCCACTCATTATACCATTAATTCGCTACTTCTCTAAGCTGATAAGCTGCTAATTCAACCCTAAAAAAATTTCCATCCCGTCCACAAACTTCTGTGGATCCTCTTCTACCTTTGTACCCAAAAATCTAGGCGGGTTCAACCTCATAAATTGACCCACTCTAGTAGTTTCTGATGCGCTAGATACAGACCTAACATCCTCCAACTTTCAATTCTATGAGGCCACCAAATGTACAAGCATATGCATAGACTGTTTGAATTCAAAATTTGATACCTCTCTCTCGTGAGGTTGGGTGCGGTTAGTCCCCGACCGGGGAGCTCTAGGTGCCCTGGGTAGGCTGGTCTAAGTAGGTGAGACTCCTGGAGTAGTAACAACTTCTAGAGTGTGAGCCCTATTGCATATCCTTATACCATGGGTGGGACGGACCTCATCAGTCTGGACGTTCTGATCATTGGAGCGACGTGGAGGCATGATTGCTTTTCTGAAATACAAGAGACCAATGATTAGGGGACATTTAGGGGAAATTCTAGACTCCATAGCACGAACTAAATCACAAGGAGAGGAGAAATTTCTAAATGCCTAGTAGCCTCTTGCTTATAAGTATGACATACTACACACCCATAAACAAGACTCCACCCGATGCAATTTTACAGACACCTTGGGACCATGAACCATGCTCTGATAACAAGTTTGTTATAACCCAAGCCGAGGCCCTGGCTGTAATGTGCATTCCGGACCATAAAGGCACAGACACCCTTCTCTATCTGGTATTCATGCACAAAATTCATACGGCAAAAGAAATGCAGAAATTTAATTAATACGGAATCATGGTCATACTCTAAATTCTCACTAGCAAATGAAGAATTTTAAAATCCAAAAACAACTAGATAACTTCTAAACCAGTCTACGAAATCTCAATTAAATACTAAAATGACAACTATCTGAATCTGGGATAAGGCCCCCAGTGGACCCAAAACAAAATAAATGACATAGTCTGAAATAAGTAGGCCTTCTGGAACAAAGAAGGTTCACCGCTGCATAGTCCGCTTCTATCTAAAAACTCTACTGCTTAGCCAGACCTCTAGACTAAGCCTCAGACCCTGAGAGGTAGGGGGTCAATACAATTATGTTGGTATGCAGATTATATCCAAAATAATAATATTTACTCAACATATATGAGAGCAATTTAAAATAGTTCATTAATATATCATATGGTAATAATCACACGAGCATATTTAAAAGACTCTATAAAAATCATCTTAACTCTGTGACACTCTTTGTTTTACTTTTGTGCTAGGTGGTATATCGACAACTCTGAGATTCCACGGGCTATATGGAATCCGCCCTTAACTCGGCAGCCAAGCCCCTAACCCGAGTTTTCCACAAGGGTTGGAGTCTTTGTCGCTGTACACCACAGGGAACTAGGCCGTCGTAAAATCCCTCGCGGGAAAATAATGAATTCGTATCCGCAAAACACGATTTTGGGCTAAGAGTTACTTGAATTCAAGCCTTCTTTGGGAAACCACCTAACACTTTTTATGCCTATTTTTAACTCTTTAAAACATGTATTTTTCTAAAATCAAACTCTATAATCTCTAACTCTATTATGGAATACATACATATGATATGGTCATAACATTGACTTTCAAGTCACATCTCTGAGCTATTTAATAGCATCTTACTATCTCTCCTTTCAAAACATGAAATTTGGGACCACCATATCAACAAATCATTTCAAATAGCTCTTTCTTAAAACTCATGTAAACACATGCAAGAAACTCTCTTTTCAACATTTCAAATACACAAGGTGGTCATGTTAAATTACTCAATAACATGCTATTCTTTTCTCTTTAAAACAAGTATATAGGTATAACAAGAAAATCCCTCTCATCATCGCTAAATCATGTCAAATACTATAATATTGAAAGATCACTTCCAAAACATTAAACATGTATTTCAAATCATTCCCAATAACTTCATAAACTCTAATTCATCAAAAGAGAGGGATTTCATCAATAATGCTCTCAATAATGCTCTTAATTCTGATTCTTGAATTAATTTTGAAAACTATCAGTAAAATCTTGAGTTATTTAGAGCATTGGGTTGAAATCCTAGGTTGTGTTATTTGTGAATTTTGAGGAAAATATCAATAATGTGGTGTTTTGGGAGTATAATCCCGTGCTAAAGATGAAAAGATGGTGGAAATACCTAATATGCCCTTAATGAGTCAGGGTGAAAAGTAAAATTGGCCCAGTGCGATTGGCATAGCACTGCGGGGGATAACCCGCCAGGTTAGGTAGGGTGCTATAACGCCCCGAAAATGGGTCTCGGCCGTCACACGATGCTTAAGGCTACAAGTAACCCCAACCTAACCCTTTTAGCCATTTTCACACCATTCAACACTTATTAGCAGGATTACCATAATCAGACCTCAAGATATTCTCATAATATCATAATTCATAATCAAAGAAATGCGGGAAATAACAAAATACGACGTCACATGATAACATTCAACCATCTAGTCTAGTTTGACGAGCCTCTAAGAAATCAACAAAACTAGAGAGCCATTGGGACATGCCCCAACTGACTCATACTCAGTATCAAAATACTCTACTCAATGAAACAAACATCTGAATACCACGTCCTCGGATCATAAGAACTCACCACAATAGAGGATGTAGAATAGCGTGCCTGGGAAATCATTGTCAAGCCTGAAACTGAGCACCTGAACCTACATTCCGAGACAATGTAGCCCACATCCAAAGATGTAGGTCAGTACCATGGAAATGGACCGAGCATATGGGGGTGTATGCAATTTAAAGATCAATATCATAAATATTTATAAAGACATGCATGATGAAATAAAAGACTCACATAGCTCGAATGAAATCACCATAATCATAAGAGAGTGAAATATATAATAAAACATGTGAGTCACCATATAAATTCTATCTTTCAAAAATGATCACTTTCACAACTCAACCTTCAAATCATTTCACTTTTCTTCACAAATATAAGGATACACACACACTGGGAGATCTTATAACCGACATAAACCATGTGAGCCACATGGAGTCTAACATCTAACCCATGTTGGGGAGAGCCGTCCCATCCTTGGCATCGAAATGGGACTATAAGTATCAAATCAAAAAACTAGTGATCACTATATATATAATCAGCCTCAATTTCGGCACCTACAGGGGCACATAGTTCTAGGGAAGTACCAAGTACTGCTATACCTCCTACTCGGTGCTAAAGACTACTCCCGAACGTAGCTCAGATCTTTTCAAAAGAAAATCCACAACAACACAATTTAACAATTCATAACGGGAGCTATCATGCTACCCCTTTCATAACAAATCAATAAAAGTGGATTTCTTTTCTCATCTCGGGTTCAAAATCAACTCCTCTTTATGACCGAAAGGTCAAAGCTTCTTTATCATCTCAAATCACTCAAATTCAAGGTGTTTATAACACATGATTTCTCAAAATAATAATCTCAAACAGAGTTCAAAAAACCCATATATCAACATTACAATAAAACCTTTCAAAGTTTCATACTTTATGTCATAAGCACAAAAATAATAACTAACAAATCAAAATTTCAGCTTTATAGTCAACAATATAAACATTCTCATGAAAACATCATAAGTCATAATTTCATATATTCGAATTTGTAGTAAAGCATATCAAATCATATACCTTTGTAAGGAAAATTAACTTTGGGCACAAGAACGAAAGAATGTTCTTATTGAAAAACCCCACATACCTCAAATATGAACCTTGGAATGACTTTCCGAACAACCTTGTGATTTTCGCAAACTTTTGGGTTCCCCACGTAGCCCTTGCGATCAAGATTTTGAATATGTAAAAATCTTGAAACTTCCACGGTTGAATATCTAGGTGTAATGGTTTTTATATTGAAACCCTAAGAGAGTTTTCTTGAGGTTTTTTGTGAGAGTGATGATATTTTGCTCACTTAGGGATTTAATCCCGTGTTAAAGGTGATAAGGGTGTTGATAATTACCGTTTTGCCATTAATGAAATAGAAAAAGGTTAAAAATTTACCCGGATGCGATAGACCATGCGTTACATGCTTCTTCCTACCGCAGAGAAGCATGCATTGCATGCTATTTAGCATAGCAGAGAAGCATGCATCGCACGCTCCATTGCACCGCAGAGAAGCGTGCATCGCATGCATATCGCATGATGCTACTGGTTTGAAAACCAAACACGCCCTAAACGACGTCCAAAAATTTTGAAACTCACGTGGAACATCCTATGACCTTGCCCCATCGCAATGCAACAAAAATCTCAAAAAACAAAGGTCAGGAAGGTCATAAAATGATTCATCAAAGATTCAAGGCTCAAAATAAACTAAGTGTGGAACAAAGTATAAACACTTAGCCAAATTTCTTGATGTCAAGTTCACTTAACTCATTTCGAAGGCTTTAACGACATGGAAAATTTTTGGGGTCTTACAGGCGCCGCCTTGCCAATCGCCTTTTCCTTCCCAGGTGAGGCGATCCGCAGGGCGCCATGGGCTAATCGCCCTGGCTCACTATTTTGCAACCCCAAACGTGCCCTTAAGCTAGTATAAAAATTCCAAAATTCATCCAAGATATACTATCGACTTGACCTATCGTGAACCAACTTAAAAATTACCTATCAGAGGTCGAGAAGGTCATAAAATAAATCCTCAAAGATTTGGAACTCAAAATGAGACAAAGTCCTTTTGACACTTAGAAATATTTTCAAGTTTTTCAACTCTCTAAGCATGCTACTAGGAGATAACACATGGAGGACTTTTTCGGGGTGCTACAACTAAACTCTAAACTGTACTACACTCACTACACTCTAGAGTCTGAAACAAAATAATACATGTAAATAATAAACTTACTGTGAAAGAATACACCTGAGTTTGTATAACCCACTGCTAATACTTCCTTTTGAGATACAACTCTATTTTTCTATAGCCCAGTGGTCATCACATAATAACTTGAACACTTACCAACTTATATTCTAACACTTAACATGGATATCTCTAAACCCTTGCCGAACTATACTAATTTCCTTCATACTCTACTAATATCACATCTCTAACTTATATTTTTCCTTACACCAACATCATTAACCTGTAACCTGAGTTAACTAACAAGGAAATCATATACCACATAGCCTCATTCATACTTATCAATTCAAGGGTACTACTAACCACACACAACACATAATAACCTTAGAAAATAATGCAACCCCATATCACCTTAGGCATAATTCTTCATCATTCATACAACATCATACTTAACTACAAATAAAAAGGAGTTAAACACTTGCATATACTATTCAAGCCTACTAGATCACTTCTATCTAATTAGCACACTAACCAAGAAATCATTACATCCACCTTGATGATCATCCACTGTTCAAACTTAATGTCTAGTGCTAAACATGATTTAACAACTCACCTTACATACTATTCTCACTTGGAAACTAAAAAATAAAACATCGAGAAACACTAGCCCACTAGAACTTCATAATAATAGTAATCAGTCAGAATCATATGACCTATCTAATTATAATCCATTATCATATACAAATTCTACACATTACTACTATTTACCCTTCTATACACCTAAATTAATGGTACTCAATCACCAAATATGTAACGCCCTGAATCTGGTACCTGGAATGCTACCCGATGCTTGTGACCCCAAAGGATTATAAGCTAACCTATGACTAATATCTGTACCTGAACACTACATAATATACTATATAGATGAAGAATAAAAGGCTAAAAGGCCATATGGTTCAAATATCTAATAAAATATAACATCTGAAAATACGGTATATCAATACCAAAACAACTAAAATAACTGTCTGAACATACTATAGTCTGAACATCTAGTCAGAAAGCCTCTAAACTATTTGAGTAAGGAGTTGATGTGACATGTACCAAAATAACTCCAACTATTGAAGTAACTAAGTACTGAAAGAATAAAATAATCAAATGATAATATCTTTGAATGATTAGGACTCATTGCTAGTCTATCTATTGAAACTGGAATACTACTGATACTCTAGTGCTCATGCTTCTGAACTTATGGTATAAAACACCATAGCTCAAATGGATCAGTACGATTGAATGTACTAGTATGTAAGTGAGGTAGGATGAATGTAATGGGTTCATATGCATGAACAATAATAACTGACTGTATAACATGAATGTGTGAATACATGCATTAATAAGTAACTGTAACTAAATACATGATAATACTGACTACTGAGTCTGATACTAATAACATGAGTTACTAATAATTGATATAACTGATACTGAGTGACTATATCTGACAGTCTAGATTCTGATGAAACTAGCTGAGTTTCGTACTGTACTGAGTGACTATATTTGACAGTTTAGATTCTGTAAAACTATCTGAGTTCTATTACTGAGACTGAGATTGTAACCGTAACTATGGGAAGTAGTCATTTAACCGACATATCCCTAATAAGATATTATAGCTGAGTTGGGGTCTAATCTATAGCCCCAATTGGAAGGGTTTCAATACCGCACCTCTAGTAAGGACAAGCTGTGAGTAATCCCTCATCTAACAGGTACTCTAAGGAGAACGATGGACCCTTATATAACAGGTTAAGCCACCTTATCTACCCTCATCTAGCAGGTTTGATGTCTTAACCTATGTTGGCTATGTAGTTTTAGAATGAAAGAATTGCTTCTAAGAATCACACCCTCTACTAATAGGTGAGTTCCCATCTTTGGCTCACTCGGTGCTGAATCCTACTCGTATCTGAATAGACACTAAACTAAATATACTGGACTAAACTGGACTGAGTTCATTGAATTCCATTAACTGATGGAATATTACTGAGATCTGATAACTAACTGAGATTACTGAGATTACTGAGATTTCCTGAGTCATGAGACTGACTGAATTCTACTGAACCTGGCTTGACTGAGAGTATTGTGAAAATATGACACTATCTCTAGGCACACAGCTAAATTGTCAGTACAAGTACCCCCAGGACTCGATATAGTGAAACTAACAAGGCATGACACTTCTTGAACTCATGACCAACATCAACAATTTATAATACAATAGTTTTAGGGATTTCATGAAGCACATGGTTATCATAATCTTATACAGGAATGGAAATGCATATAAACATGTCATACTTTCATCAACCTAATCTTATGAACATTCCATTAAACATTTCTAATGCACACAATATCATGGAAGTCATTCTTGGTCATAAGGGTAAAGCATGCATTTATCACTTGGGTCACAATTGAGCTATAATGCATAATTTCTATCCTATTAGTCATTTTATCAAGCACCTAGGATGCATGACTTAGGGCTTAGGCATGAACATAAAATTAATACAACAAAACTCTATATTTCAACTCAATTTCACATGTTTCAAACCATATACTAGCATAGATTGATGAACAACACACCAAGATTCCAACTTGGGAATGATACCACCATAATCACATGAACATATCCAACCCACAACATAAATATTACAATTTATAATTTAAAATTGGATTCTTGAGCTTCATGGATGAAAGGAATCCATGAATGAACACTATGTATACCTTAGTTCTTAATTTCATGAAGATTGGAGGTGGAATTTTCTTGAATTGGATCCCCAATAGAAAATCTTAACTTGTTATTGAGAGGATTTTGAGAGAAGTAGGTATATTTTTGTTAAATTGGGGGCTTAATCCCGTGTTTTAGACTTATATAGGGATGGGAAATTTACCCATTTGCCCTTGGAAAAAATGGGGCTGAACTGCAAAAATTTACAAGAGCGTGCGATGGAGCGTACATCGCATGCTCTAGTCCTCTGGATTGGAGCGTACGTCGCATGCTATATCGCATGCCTTGAGGTGAGCACCAAAGAGTGCGATGCGCACTTATCGCGCGATGCTACTATTTTCCATATCCAAATATGCTCTAAATGGATTCCAAAACTCACCCCATATGTACTATTGACTTTCCCCATCATGAATCAACAAAAAAAATCAACAAATGAAGGTTGGGAAGGTCATGAAATAATTTCCCAAAGTTTGGAGGCTTAAAATGAGATTAAGTATTAAACACTTAACTAAAATATTGTAAGTGTTGGGTCTTCTATAGAGCTTGAAGGAGCTTAATTTCAACTTAGACTTTTACGGGGTCTTACAATATCTCCCCCTTAAGAACATTTGTCCTCGAATGGGACTAACTTAGATAGGGGAAAAGATTAACTGAAGTACATATAGGACATGAATAACTGAAACATGATTACAGGACTGACATAATTGATAAACTTAATGTATCATGCTGAACATGCATATCTAATGCATGCATAACTTATTCATGAATGCATGACTGAGATTTCTGATAAGCTGAGTCTCTTATAATAAGGGTGCATATCTGATACATGAATATGTGACTGACATGATGCATGACTAAATAGGCAATGGTACTTAGTACCAAGTTTATAATGGAATTCTAACCATGAAATTGAATACCAAGTTGGTAATAAAACTGAATATGATAGCTGAGTAACCTTAAGGAAAGATATTACCTTGGGATGAGTCTGAGTTAGCAAAAAAGTGGTGAAGATATTGGTCCATATATCTGCTTCTTCTTCCTAAGTAGCTCCCTCAATAGACTGATTCTACCAAAGAACTTTGACTAGTGGGATCTCTTTGTTCCTCTATCTGAGAATCTGATAGTCAAGGATTTCGACTAGAATCTCTTCATAAGAGAGGTTGTTCTGAAAATCAATACCCTCTATATGGACTTCAACAAATGGGTCACCTATGCACTTCTTGAGCAAAGATACATGGAACATTGGATGAACTAAGGCTAGTTCTGAAGTCAATTTGAGCTCATAAGCTACCTTGCCAAAGTGACTGAGAATTTTGAAGGGACCGACATATCGGGGACTGAGGTTTCCCTTCTTGTTGAATCTCTTCACTCCCTTCATAGGGTAGATCTTGAGATAGACAAAATCATCAATCTCAAACTCGAGATCCTTTCTGCACACATTTACATAAAAGTTCTGTCAATTTTGAGCAGCCCTAAGTCTTTCTCTGATCAACTGGACTTTTTCTAAGGCATCGAATACTAAGTCAGGCCCTATAATTGAGGCCTCAGTAGCTTCAAACCAATCGACTGGAGATCTGCATCTCCTACTATAGAGTGCTTCAAATGGAGCCATCCAAATATTGGAATATAGCTGTTGTTGTATGAAAACTCAATCAAAGGCAAGTGGTCATCCCAACTTCCCTTAAAATCAATTGCACATGCTCTCATCATATATTTTAAAATCTGAACAGTCCTTTCTGTTTGACTATCTTTCTGAGGATGAAAGGTTGTACTGAGATAAACTTGGGTACCAAGACCCTTTTGGAATGCTTTCCAGAAATAAGAGTTGAACTGAGCACCTTTGTCTGAAATAATAGATAACGAAACACTGTGCAATCTAACCAACTCTCTGATACATAGTTTGGGGTAATCCTCAATTGAATAAGAGGTATAGACTAGAAAGAAATAAGCTAATTTGGTCATCCTGTCTACAATGACCCAAACTGAATCATACTAGCGACGAGTACAAGGCAAACCCATCACGAAGTCCATGTTCACTTCTTCCCACTTTCAATAGGAATTTTGAACTCCTGTATGGACCCACTAGGCTTTTGATGCTCTATTTTAACCTTCTGACATTAGAGCACTTAGCTACAAACTCTGCAATATCTCTCTTCATTCCACTTCACCAATAGATCTCCCATAAGTTGTGATATATCTTAGTGGCCCATGGATGAATAGAGTAGCGCGTACCATGTCCTTACCATGATACATAATAAAACAACCCAAACCTACTTTGGATGCATCAGAATACACTACGAACCCATCTGAACTATCTGGAAGAGCCAAAACTAAATTTGAGGTGAGTCGAGTCTTCAACTCCTAAAAACTCTTCTCACAAGGATCTGACCACTGAAGCTTGAATTTCTTCTGAGTTAATTTGGACATAAGGGATACAGTAGAAGAAAATCCCTTAACAAACCAAGTGTAATAGCCAGCCAGACCTAAGAAACTCCTAATATCTGATAGAGATACAAGGCGAGGCCAGTTTCTTACTGCTTTGGTCTTTAGAGGATCAATTCTAATGCTATCACCAGAAATAAACTGACCAAGGAATGATACTGACCTTAGACAAAACTCAAACTTAATGAATTTGGTGAATAACTGATGATTTTTGAGAGTCTGCAATACTACTCTGAGATAGTCTTCATGATCATGCTCTCTGCAAGAATAGACAAGGATGTCATCTATGAAGACTATGACAAACATGTCCAATTACTGCTTGAACACACGATTCATCAATTCCATAAAAGCTGCTGGGGCATTGGTAAAACCAAAGGACATAACTAAGAATTTGAAGTGACCATACCGAGTATAGAAGGCTATTTTCGAAATGTCACATTCTCTGACTCTAAGCTGAGCTCTATCTTAGAGAAATAGCTGGCACCTTGAAGTTGGTCAAAAAAGTCATTGATTCTGTGGAGTGGATACTTTTTTTTACCATGAATTTGCTGAGCTGACGGTAGTATATGCATATTCTAAGAAAATATTCTTTCTTGCACACGAATAAGATTGGTGCACCCCACGGGGACACACTGGGTCTGATGAATCCCTTATATAGGAGATCCTTCAACTATTATTTCAATTCTTTGAGTTTTGCTGGGTTCATTCTGTATGGTGGAATATATATAGGATGAGTATCTGGAAGAAGATCAATGCCAAAGTCTATTTCCTTTTCGGGGGAATTCTTGGAAGATATTTGGGAAATACATATGAATATTCATTCACTACTGGGACTGATTCGAGACTTGGATCTTTGAAACTAGTGTCCTTAACTCAAACAAGATGATAAATATGTTCCTTAGATATCATTTTCTGTGCCCTAAGGTAGGAAACAAGCTGACCTATGAAAGCTGAAGTACTACCCTTCCACTCTAGGACGGGTTCATTCAGAAACTAAAACTAGACTATTCGGTTTTTACAGTCGACTATGGTATAGCAGGAATGAAGCCAATCCATGTCGAGAATGGCATCAAAATTAGACATCTCTAATTTGACTAAGTCTGCGGAAGTGACTTTTTGAGATACCATAACTAGATAGTTCCTGTATATCCGTCCGGCTATGATGGTTTTACCCATTGGGGTAGAGACTGAAAAGGGATCTGCTAGAATTTTGGGACTGACTCCAGAATCAACTGCTATGTAAGGAGTAATAAAAGACAAAGAAGCTCCTGGATGTAGCAAAGCATAAATATGAAAATAAAAGATCTCTAACATACCAGTAACCACGTTAGGAGAATTTTCCTGATCCTATCGAGACTAAAGAGCATAGAGTCTATTTTGGTGTTGCCCACTAGTAGCACTAAAGGTGGCCCCCTGCTGATTTGGGCAACCAAACTGAGCTGAGGAACAGTTACGCTGACCCTAAGGACCTGATTGAGGACAATCTCTGAATCTGTGGCCTGGCTTTCCATATATGAAGCAAATATCACTACTAGCCCTACAAGTACCCTGATGGTTCATTCCACATGTTTGACAAAGAGGATAGGTTCGGGCACTACTAACACTGCCCTAAGACTTAGAGCCGGAGCTCTATCTCTATTGCCATCTGTAAATTTGGGAACTGGAGCACTGGCTGAGGAAGGAGATGGAATGGATGACTTTGGGTAGAACTGAGAATGATTTCCACCCTCTGACTTAGGCTGAGCAAAGTTGAAACTACCTGTCATTGCTCTCTAATTTTATTTCTCTCTCATCTTAATCTTTTTCTCTTCTATCTGTTGAGTATTGATCATAAGCTTGGCTCTGTCCATCTCACTAATTAACATTACAGATTTGCACTTATTGACCACACTATAATTCATCCCAGAAACAAACTTACTCATTTTGGCCCTGCTATCTGCCACCACATGAGGAGCCTATCTAGCTAGTTGAGTAAAATTAAGAGAATATTCTTTCACTGTCATGTTGCCCTACCTGAGGTTGATAAATTCTAAAACCTTAGCTTCTCTCAGCTCTAGGGGAAAGAATTTATCAATAAAGGTAATGGCAAACTCCTCTCATTCTATGGGTCCTACATCTACACCCCTCTCTGCTTTCCACTGTTTGAACCATATGTGAGCCACATCCTACAACTAATGTGCAAGTAGCTCAGCACTCTCACTAGCGGTAACCCCCAAGATATTTGTAACCTTTTAAACCTGATCAAGGAATACCTGAGGGTCCTTATCTGACTTAGACCCGAAAAATAATGGAGGATTCATTTGGGTGAAGTCCCAAATCCTGGCTGCAGTTGAATTGGCCACTGGGTTGGCCGGAATGACAGCTGGTCATTCGTTCTGGGCATCAATTGAATTAGTATGAATGGTGAATGTAGCTCTGAACTCTGCATGAGAGACATGTTCTTCAAAGGGATTTGCTTGGACAGGATGATTTCTTTTTTTGGGAGGGATGTTTTGTAAATAAAAAGGGAGAAATGGATTAGACTGATAGTTAAATTTGAGCTCATGCTCACTGGCACGACATAAATACTGAAAGAAGGGAAACTGTTCCTAAAACATCTTATAGCCTCCTGTACATAAATGTGGCGTGCAACACACCCATGCACAAGACTCTACTAGATGCGGCTTCCAGACTTCCTAGGACTCTATTGAACCTTAAGCTCTGGTACCAAGTTTGTAACTCCCCGAATCTAGTACCCAAAATGTTACACGGTGCTTGTGACCTCGAAGGACCACAAGTTAACTCATGACTGATATCTGTACCTAAACACTACGTAATATACTGTATAGATATGGAATAAAAGGTTGAAAGGCCATAAGGTTCAAATATCTAATAAAACATAATATCTGAAAATATGGTATATCAATACCAAAACAACTGAAATAACTATCTGAACATACTATAGTTTGAACATCTAGTCTGAAAGCCTCTAAAATATCTGAGTAGGGAGTTGATGGGACATGTCCCCAACTAACTCTAACTGCTAAAGTAACTAACTATTGAAAGAATAAAATTATCAAATAATAACATCCTCAAATGATGAGGACTCATTGCTAGTCTTTCTGCTGAAACTGGAATACTATTGATACTCGGGTGCTCATGCTTCTGAACCTATGGTATAAAACACCATAGCGTAAATGCACCAGTACGATTGAATGTACTGGTATGCAAGTGAGGTAGGCTGAATGTAAAGGGTTTATATGCATGAATAATACTAACTGATTGTATAACATGAACATAAGAGTACATGCATGAATAAGTAACTGTAACTGAATTCATGATAATACTGAATACTGATTCTGAATACTAATAACATGAGTTACTGATAACTGATATAACTGATACTGAGTGACTGTGTCTGATAGTCTAGATTTTGATGGAACTAGCTGAGTTCTATACTGTACTGTACTGAGTGACTGTATCTGAAAGTCTAGATTCTATAGAACTATCTGAGTTCTATTACTGAGAATAAGACTAGGACTATAACTGTTGGAAGTAGTCATCTAACCAACGTAACCCTAATAAGTAATTATAGTTGAGTTGGGGTTCAATCTGTAACCCCAATTGAAAGGGTGTCAATACCGTGCCACTAGTAAGGAAGAGCTATGAGTAATCCTTCATCTAATAGGTACTCTAAGGAGAATGGTGGGACCCTCATATAATAGGTTAAGCCACCTCATCTACCCTTATCTAGCAAGTTTGATGTCTCAACCTACATTGGCTACACAGTTCTGGAACGCAAGGATTGCTTCCCATCCTTGGCTCACTCAATGCAAGGAACGCAAGGAATCATACCCTCTACTAATAGGTGAGTTCCCATCCTTGGCTCACTCGGTGATGAATCCTACTCCCATCCGAATAGACACTGAACTGAATATACTGGACTAAACTGGAATGAGTTCACTGAATTCTATTGACTGATGGAATATTATTGAGATCTGATAACTGACTGAGATTACTGAGATTACTAAGATTTCCTAATTTATGGGACTGACTGAATTCTACTGAACCTGGCTTGACTAAGAGTAACATGAAAACATAACACTGCTCTAGGCACAAAGCTAAATTGTCAGGTATAATTACCCCTAGGACTCGATAGAATGAAACTGACAAGGCATGACACTTCTTGAACTTATGACCAATATCAACAATTCATAATACAATAGTTTTGGGGATTTAATGAAGCACATAGTTATCATAATACTGTACATGAATGGAAATGTATATAAAACTATCATAGTTTTATCAACCTAATCTCATGAGCATTCCATCAAATATTCCAAATGCACACAATATCATGGAAGTCATTCTTGGTCATAAGAGTAAAGCATGCATTTATCAGTTGAGTCACAATTGAGCTATAATGCATAATTTCTATCCTATGAAGCATTTTATCAAAAACCTAGGATGTATGACTTAGGGCTTAGGTATGACCATCAAATTAATACAACAAAACTCCATATTTCAACTCAATTTCGCATGTTTCAGACCACATACTAGCATAGATTGATGAACAACACACAAAGATTCCAACTTGGGAATCATACCACCATAATCACATGAACATAATCAACCCATAACATAAACATTATAATTTATAATTTAAAACTGGATTCTTGAGCTCCATGGATGAAAGGAATCCATGAATGAACACTATGCATACCTTAGTTCTTGATTTCACGAAGATTGACGATGAAATTTTCTTGAATTTGGATCCCCAATGGAAAATCCTAACTTGTTCTTGAGAGGATTTTGAGAGAACTGGCTATATTTTGGTTCAATTGGGGCTTAATCCCGTGTTTTAGACTTATATAACAATGGGATATTTACTCATTTGCCCTTGGAAAAATGGGGCTGAACTACTGAAATTTACATGAGCGTGCGATGGAGCATCGTCACATGCTCTAGTCCTTCAGACTGGAGCGTGCATCACATGCTATATCGCATGCCCTAAGGTGTGCACTGGAGCGTGTGACGCGTGCTTATCACGTGATGCTACTATTTTCCAGATCGAAACATGCCCTAAATGAATTCCAAAAATTCTGAAACTTACCCCATATGTACTATTGACTTGCCCCATCATGAATAAAAAAAATCAACAAACGGAGGTTGGAAAGGTCATGAAATAATTTCCTGAAATTCGAAGGCTTAAAATAAGACTAAGTGTTGAACACTTAGCTAAAATTTTCTAAGTGTTGGGTCTTCTATAGAGCTTGAAGGAGCTTAATTTCCACTTAGACTTTTACGGGGTCCTACAAAATACTTCATTAATAACCTATACTTTTTCAAACACCATAAATACCATCAATTACTCCTTCCATACTTCAAGCAAACAACAATTCACCTTAACTAATGACTCTTCCTCTACCTTTCACTAACACACAAACACATATCACCATTCACAAAATCTATAGCATGCATAATTTTATCTCTATACTTTGTATCAATTGTCATTCCGACTATTTTTTTCACTACTCTTCTATACCCTTACTTCCAACTATAATAAGGTTATGCTATTCATAAATCATAAAACTCTAGGTTGCGATATTCCTCAAATGCAGCTCTGTTCAACAATCTAGGTTCATACTATCTCCTCTAATGATATGAGCACTCTCTGTGTTGAAGGAATAATGAGGAATCTGAATGAATATCTAATTCTGTCTCAACTGAACAACTCATAAGGATGAGGACATAACGTTCAACTTGAGGGACTTATGACACACTAGAGAGATCTTCTTAAGCCCTTTGTGTGACTTCTGAAACTTCTGCTAGAAAATCTAAGAGCATTAGCTGAGGAGGAATTGGGACTTGCTCATCGTGTTATCTTAGGGATAAGTCATAGATAAGGAATTTTGGGTAATACACGAGTAGATAGGAGTTTTTGAAGGAATAAATTTACAGCACGATCTAGAGTATGAAAGGAGGGAAACTTTTCCTAAATGCCTTCTATCCTTTTGAAGAAAAGTATAGATATCTCGGTACCGTTCTGCAAGACTCTACTAGACATGGCTTCAGAGACACCCTAGGACAATTGAACCTTGTGCTTTGATACCAAGTTTGTAATTCCCTAAAAATGGGTCCTGAGACATCACACGGTGCTTAGGGCCATAAGTGACCCCTTCTACTGACATAACTCATAAGCAACAGAATAAAATGAACAAATCTGAACGAAATCAATAGAAGATAACTCTTTTTTGAGTTTAATCAATACAAAACTAAATTAAAATGATCATAACTCTTCTTTTACAAACAATACTTGAATCACGTACATTAACTCTACTGACTGTCTATGAAGCCTAGTATTGACTATAGGTAGCCAGGACACGACCCCCAACTATCCCAAATTAATACGATTGAATAAAGAAAAAAATAAAATATTGCTCAAATTGTATGAATGACTCGAGCCCTTAAATCAAAAGGACTCATCACCTGATGGCTGGAAGCTGTAAACTGTCTAAATATGGTGCACGTGCTATAACTCGTACCTACATTATGAGACAATGTAGCACATAAACATATATATGGGTCAGTACTTTGAGGATGTACTAAGTATATGGGGTGAAATGCATAAGTAAAACATCATCTCATAATCATAATTTGTAAAATAATGCATGCTAAATGTAAATAACTAACATAAGCTGGAATATCTGAAATACTGAAATCTGAAATCATGAATAATGAATCATACTTTGTAAAACTAGTGAGTCATAACATTTAGTTCTAAACGTTGTTCTTGTATTATCTCTTTAAATCATACTATCTAAGTGTATAAAGGACTCACTCCAAAATCTGAAATCTAAAAGCTGAAATCTGAAGCTAATATCTCTCTGTAAAGCATAATCTGAGTAAAACTTGTGAGCCTTTACACTTAATTTTCTAAAAGATTTTCTATTATTCTTTTCTATTAGGGCTTAGGAACTTTGGGAGGTTCTTCTAATCGATATAAACCATGTGAGAATTCATGGAGTCCAATGTTCTTGTCCCCCTAAGGAGGAATCCTCACGTTGGGGAAAGGAGTCTTACTCATGTCAGAGAGTATAACCTATCTAAGTGATCACATATCTATCATCCACGTAGAAGTGGAAACAATCTAAATCCTACGTTGGCACGTAGTTCTGGGGTATGACACCATAGTAACGTGCCCATCTCAATGCTAAGTACTACTCCCATTAAATCTGTATGCTCATTCTGATAGAAATTCACTTTTAAAATAGTATAGTGGTTCATAATGAAAACCCAATGTATATCTGTAAAGCTAAATCTATAATCTAAATATGTAAAGTGGATTCCAAATCTATTTTGAGACTGAAAAAGGTCAAATATTTAACAACATTCTGAAAGAAATCTAGTCATAGGGTGCTTATAGCACAACAAATCTTGAAATAGTAATTTTTAATGGAAAAAATACATAAAGTAGCGTACTTAAGTATTAAATTACAAAAAATAACAACACTTTTATTAAATAAATTTTGTAGCATATGTATTTGTATGTAATTGTATTTTTGTAGCAACAGTTTGCAAAAATACACAATATATATCGATTATAAGAGCAGTAAAAATCATATGTGTTTGTATTTTTGTAGCAACAGTTTACAAAAATATAAAATACAACTTGCTATATTATGTAATTATCAAACTGTTGCTATGAAACTCATAATTAGGGGGATAAGTATACTATTTCTGAATTTTGCCCATTTTTAATTAGGGCTTAGTGACCTATGCATCAAACTCATGCTGACACATCATAATATTCATGCTTGGTAATGTAAACATTGATAAATCAATTCAAAATCTGGAAATTAATGTAATATACATGAAAATATGAACATAATCATGTAATTCAACTTCTAAATCACTAGAAATTTCATAAGTTTGCAAATAACAATAATGGGTATAAACCCTAACTTGAATTTCATGGAAAATCATATAAAATTTCATAAAATTGAAATTAAAATAAGTTTTCGGCATAAGGATGAAAGACTTATCCTTGTTGAAAAATCCCACATACCTTAATTGATTATCTTAGATGTAAAACTTGAATCTTGGATTCCTATTGTGTCTTTGGAGATGAATTCTTGGAGTTATTGAATTGGGAATCCTTAATCTTGAACTATGAATCCTTGGTATTGAAATATTTTGGAGAATTAATAGAGAAATTGGACTTCTTGGAGAGAAAGTTTGAGCTTTAGTTTTTTTTTTTTGAGAGTGAATAGATGAATTTGGGCATAAAGGACTTGGATATGATTACTCTTAGGTTTTGGACGAATTGGGGCCTTGGGAATTGACCAAAATACTCTCTTTAAACTTTTATTCGAAACTAAAAAAGCAAAATTTATTTGATTTGGCTGGCCACCGCGACGCGCCACAATCACGGTGGCTCACTGAAAAAAGGATAAATGAGAACTGGGCTTTCTTCATGATGCTCCACCATCTAGGTACCCCTTTGAAATGCCATTTGGTCCACCTCCATGACACGCCATTATCGCGGAGGCTCACTGAAATTGCCAAATATGAAATGGGACTCCTCCGAGATAGCCATGATTGTGAAGATTCACTAGAAAGTGACAATTATGATTTTACACTTCTCTGAGACGCGCTACGGGCCCAAATCACAGTGTTTTACGATTGAAACTTAAAATCGCCATACCTTCTTACTTGATTAACTGATTAAGTTGAGTCTTATATTGTTGAGAAGCTAATTCAATTTCCTATGCCTTGGAGGGTCTAAATCTAGAAAATTCTACATGCATAGAAAGGTATTCATATTTGAAGCAAATCTTTGACATTATAGGGACAAATTTAAGCTTGGAAAAATATGGGGTATTACACACCCGGGAGCATCACAGTACTTAAAAAAACCCTCTGTACCCTCAAGAAGTGTCAAAACTGGTGCAGTAGTCAACTTGTCTTTCAGTTTCTCAAAACTATTCTAGTAAGTGTCGGACCACAAAAATTTCACCTTTTTCTTAGTCAATTTAGTAAGTGGAGCCTCTATGGAGGAAAAACTCTCTACAAACCTTCTGTAATACCCTGCTTGGGTCTGGGCCATTTTCTCACTGCCTCAACCTTTTGGGGGTCAACTTTAATCCCCTCCTTAGAAATGATGTGCCCCAGGAAAGCAATAGCACTAAGCTAAAATTCACATTTGGGAAACTTTTCATATAACTTATGATCTTTGAGGGTCTAAAGGATGATTCAAAGGTGATTGGAATGCCCCTCCTCACTCTTAGAGTAAACCAGAATATCGTTGATGAAAACTATAAGGAACAAATCTAGAAACTGATGGAACACCCTATTCATTAGGTCCATAAAAGTGGCAAGGGAATTAGTCAGTCCGAAGGATATAAATAAGAATTCATAATTTCCATATAAAGTTCAGAAAGCTATTTTGGGAATATCATCCTTCCTAACCTTCAACTGATGATACTCCGAACGAAGGTCTATCTTTGAGAAAAATTTGGCACCTTGGAGTTGATCAAATAAATCATCAATTCTGGGAATAGGGTATTTACTCTTGATAGTGACCTTATTTAGATGATGGTAGTCTGTAAACATATGTTGTGAACCATATTTCTTATGCATGAAGAGCACCGGAGCACCCTAGGGAGAGACACTTGCACGAAAAACATTGCTCCCTTTCATGTCAACACTATATCATTGAGAGACCGGATGCAAACTTTCTCATGAGAGCTCTTATGTTACCCGCCAATTCTGGAGCATACCTGGACAGCTGGGTGAGCTTTAATGTATACTCCTTAACACTCTTTTTTTCTTGTTTAAAGTTCATAAATTCTTTAGCTTTCGACTCCATCAATTCCTGGGGAAAGAAATAATCCAGGAAAGCTTCCACAGACTCAACCCACACTGAAGGCTTAGCATCTCATCCCTTCGAATCCTCACATCCATTATACTACTGATTGACCACATTTTTCAACTGATAGGCCACCAACTCAACCCCTTCAACTTCATTTGTATGCATAACTCTGAAAATTTTCTTCAGTAAATCAATGAACTTTTGGGGTTCCTCCTCAACCTTTGTACTAATAAACATAGGCAAATTCAGTCTCATGAACTGACTAACCCGTGTAATCTCAGATGAACCAGACACAGACCCTATATCTTTAGACCAACGGGCCTGAGAAGCCATAAGCTAGGTAATCATATTCATGGACTATTGAAATACAATATTAGAGACCTTCTTCTAGGAAGTTTGAGTATGATTAGCTTCATATCAAGGAGCCCGAGGTGGACTAGTTTGACTTGGAGAAACTCCTGGAGTAGCAACAAAATCTGGAGTACGAGCCCAATTATGAGTCTGCATCCCATGGGTAGGGCAGGAATCCTCAGCTTGGGTATTCTGTTTGTTGGATCTACGAGGAGGCATGATAACTTTCTGAAATAAATAAAATCATTGATTAGAGGACATATAGGATCCATGGAACAAAATAAATCATGAAGAAAGAGAGACATTGCTAAACGCCTTGTAGCCTCTTGCTTATAAGTGTGGCGCGCTACATACCCATAAACAAGACTCTACCCGACGCAATTTCGCAGACACCCTGGGATCATGAACCGTGCTCTGATAACAAGTTTGTCATGACCCGAACCGTGGCCCTAGACATGACGAGCATCCCAAACCATGAAGGCCCAAAACACCCTTCTATATCTGGTAATCATGCACAATATTCATAAAATAAAAGATAATGCAGAATTTAAAATCTGAAATAGAAACATGGTCATAATATTGAAACTAAAAAATGCATCTGAATAACAATGTCTGCCTCAGTTTACGAAATCTCTACTCTGAACTAAACAAGCTATCTAAAAACTAGGACAAGGCCCCCAGTAGACCAAAACATAACCAATAATAAAAGTATGACATGACTAGGCCTTCTGAATAATAGAAGGCTTACCATTGCAGGATCCAGTCTGCAATCTAAAAATATCTACTGAGTAGCTGAATCCCTAAACTATGCCTCAGAACCTGGAAGGAGGGGGGGTCAGCACAAAAGTACTGGCACATGAAGCAATCCAAAATAGAGTAATTGAACATATATATATATATAATACGTGAGAGCAATTTTCATCAAACATCATGCATAAAATAGTTTCTGTAAAACATATGGGCACTTTCTGAAAACATGTAACCTATCTGTAAATTTCAAATTCTGATTTGTGTATTATTTCTGAGTTAGGTGGTATCCCCTAAAAGTCTGATATTCCACGGGCGATATGGAATCCGCCATTGACTCGGCGGGGAAGCCTCCAACCCGAGTGTACCATAAGGGTTGGAGTTCCTGAATCTGATATGCACAGGGCTCTAGGCCAGAGTAATATATAAACCTAGATTAGAAAATCACAGTTTTGGTCAAAGAGTTGAATGAACTCACACTTTCTTTGGGGAACCACTTAAGCTCTCTTTATGCCCTATTTTAGCCTTTTCTGAACATGCATCATTCTGAAGTTTTAAAACATGTAAATCTGATAAAGTTTGATTTTTGTATTAGTCTGTGTCGGTAACTACTTATAAAATCCATGTTGACCATGTCCCACTTCTAGATTGGAAAATCTATACATTGCATATAACCCCTGGGCTTTTGGTGCTCTACTTTAACTCTGACAATTTGGACATTCGGCCATAAACTCTGTAATGTTCTTCTTCATGTCACCACCCACCAATACATCCCTTTAAAATCATGGTACATTTTTGTTGACCCAGGATGGATGGAATACTTGAATGATGTGCTTCTGTCATAATCCTCTTTCTTATCCCATCTACATTAGGCACTCACAATCTATTTTGGCATCGAAGTACTCCCTCTTGCGTAAGCTCAAATGCCTTTGCCATACCACATTGTACATTCTCTTTAAGCTATAATAGAATGGGATCTGCATATTTCTTCTCTTTTACTTCAGCAACTAGTGAAGATTCTGCAGCATTATGCACAATAAGCCCTTCATCTGGAGTTTTAAGAAGGAGAACCCCCAAATTGACTAGTTGGTGTAGATCCTTAGTCATCCCTTGTCATTCTATATACTACCCATAAGTGACCACCATAGACTTACAAATTAATGCATCAGCTACCACATTTTCTTTTCAAGGATGATATAAAATATCAACATCGTAGTTTTTTAATAACTCAAGCCATCTTCGTTGCCTCAAATTTAGGTCCTTCTGATTAAAGATATATTGAAAACTCTTGTGGTCGGTATATATGTCAACATGAATCCTATACAAGTAGTGACACCATATCTTTATGGCAAATATAACCACTGCTAGTTCCAGATCATGCGTCGGATAATTCTTCTCATGTGGCCGCAGTTGTCTTGAGGCATATTCTATGACTTTACCATACTGCATCAATACATATCCTAAGCCAATTCTTGAAGCATCAATATATACTGCATACCCCTCTGTGCCTTATGGCAGCACCAATACGGGTGTAGAAGTCAACTTATTCTTCAAATCTTAGAAACTCCTTTCACATGCATTATTCCATTGAAACTTGGAAGCTTTGTATGTTAGCTTTGTTAAAGGTAAAGAAATTGAAGAAAATCCTTCAACAAACCTTTTATAATAACTTGCCAACCCAAGGAAACTACAAACTTCCGTGGGTGCTATAGGTCTTGTCCAGTTCTTCACAGGTTCTATCTTTTGAGTATCAAACTTTATTCTTTCATCAGATACAATATAACCTAAGAATGCCACAAATTTTAACCAAAAATCACATTTGGAGAACTTTGCATATAGCTTACGATCACAAAGAATCTACAACACCTGTCGTAAGTGATTAGCATGGTCCTCATTTGATCTTGAATAAACCAGAATATCATCTATAAAAACTATCACAAACACATCCAAGAATGGCTTGAACACCCTATTCATCAAATCCATAAAAACTGCAGGTACATTAGTTAGCCCAAGGACATGACTAGGAACTCGTAATGACTGTACCATGTTTGAAAATCTATCTTGGATATGTCCTTAATTTTGACCTTCATTTGGTGGTAGCCAAACCTTAAATCATTCTTTGAAAACTACTTGGCGCCTTGCAACTGATCAAATAAGTCATCGATTCTCGGAAGGGGATATTTGTTCTTAATAGTCACCTTGTTCAATTGCCTATAGTCAATACATATTCTTAATGAACCATCCTTCTTACGCATAAATAACACTAGTGTGTCCCAAGGTGACACACTAGGACTTATGAATCCTTTTTCTATCAAGTCTTTCAATTTCTCTTTCAACTCCTGTAATTCTGTTGAGGCCATTCTAGACGGAGGAATTGAAATTGGTGGAGTACCTGGAATCACATCAATACCAAACTCTAATTCTTATTTGGCGGCAAAACTAGGAGATCTTCAGGAAATTCATTTAGCATTGGAATAGTTTGAAGAGTTGGTGTCTCCGCATCTGTATTCTTCACCCTAACTAGATGACATATGTAACCCTTGGAAATTATCCTTTTTGCCTTAAAATAATAAATAAATTTATCTCTTGGTGCACCAATATTACCCTTCCATTCAAGGATTGCCTTTTTTGGAAAATGGAAATACACCTTCTTAGTGTGGCAATCTACTGTGGAATAATAAGAAGACAACTAATCCATACCCATTATAGCATCAAAATCTACTATTTCTGACTCAACTAGGTTAACCATTGTATCCTGACCTCAAATAGTTATTATACAATTTTGATACACTATCTTAGCTATAATAGATTCACCAATCGGCATAGATACTTCAAGTGGCTTAACTAGCAATTCTGGTGTTTTTTTGAACTTTCCAGCAACCAACGGAGTGACATATGATAATGTAGAACCCAGATCAACTAATGTATATACATTATGCGAAAAGATGGAAAATGTACTTGTAACCACATCAGGAGAAGACTCTTAATTTTGTCAATCCGCTAAAGAATATGTATGATTCTGAACTCCACCAGAGCTAGCTCCTACTTTAGCACCTCTACCACGACCCAAAGGCTGTACATCTCTACCTGAATAAGGCATCGATGATGATAATGCAATGGCTGATCCAGTAGGTCGTGCCATACCACTTATGCCCTTTTAAGGGCATTCTCTTATCATATGTCCTGACGTACTACACCAAAAGCAAGCATTTATCCCAAATCGACATGCACCTAAATGAATATTTCTACATTATTTACATGGCTATCGAGGAGGCCTTAATTGGATCATACTCCCTTGCTCTTGATACCCCGCTTTTCGTGAACTCTGACTCTCACTTCTTTGCCCAAACTGGTTGCCTTTAGACCCTTGAAACTATGGTGGAGCACTAGCTGCAAAATAAAAAGATAATGGCCTAGGTGGTCTATTAGAAAACTGAGGCCTAAACTCTTCTTGGGATGCCATGAACTGCCCTATAGATCTAACCCTCTTGGAATATCCTCTTTCAAATTCTTCTGTTCTTCTTTCTTGCCTCTGATCCTCCATTTTTTATTCAAATGGTTGTATCCTTGCTATGTCTATATCTTTGTACAAAGCAACAATAGTACGATCTCTAACTAGATATGGTTCCAATCTATCCACATATCAATGAACTCTATCATCCATTGTAGCTACTACATTAGGAGCATACCTAGCCAAAGAGTTAAATCAGAGGTTGTACTCCCTCACGCTCATATTCCTTTGGAAAAGATTCAGGAACTGATAAATCTCAAATGAAAGGTAATGATCAAGAAATGCCTCTTTGAACTCTTTCCAAGTAGATTAAGGCGCATCGATACCCCTAGATCATTTCCAGTCTTCATACCAAAACATAGCCTCCCCTTTGAATCTATATGTTGTTTGCTTAACTGTCTCTTTACTCGACACATGCATGATATCTAGAGCCCTTTTGATTTGATCAATAAAGTCCTGTGGGTCTTCACTAAGATCTGATCTAGTGAATGTGGGAGGATCCAATTTAATAAAATCTTGTGTTCATAGCTAGCTACCCTATCTGCACCACTAGAACCTATGGTTGGAATGGCTTGTCCTTGAGCTTGTCCAGTAACTATACGATCTAATAATTGTACCGCATTCCTTAGATCTTGGTCTGTAGCATTGGTAGGTGGTTCTGAGGATGCGGTTCTTCTTCTTCTTAGCTCTTTTGGAGATGTAGGAGTAAAAGAAGTTTGGGAAACAAACTCAGCTTGAGCCTCACTTTGATTAGCTCATCTAGGTGGTGATTTGCTAGTCCTTTCCCCGACATCCATGTCTATCCGCTTACCTTTATTCTTACTCCTTCTCATAAATGGCATCTTTACTATAATAAGATGAAAAAAATAGGTTCAATGGTTAAATATGACTTAACCTACAACATGGGCTCTATTGCACGACCTAAGATATGAAGAAAAAGAGACAGCCCCTAAATGTCCCATAGCCTCCTATTTATAGATGTGGTGCACAAAACACTCTTAAATAAGAATCTATATAGACACAGCTTTGTAGACACCCTAGGATGACCTACTTTGATACCACTTTTGTCACACCTCAACTCCTATTGGGTTGGACAGACACCCGTAGCCATAAAGGTTCGAGAAAACCAATTCATAATCTTGTACTTCTCAAGCATGTAACTATGACAACCAAAGGTTCTAAACAACTTGATATTATGTATCGATGAGAATAATTACATAGGGAGCTATTGGCCCACAAAATGAAGTGTTTAGAAGATGAAAATACACATAGGTCTTATTTGAGTAAACGGAGAACTTCTGAAATTTTCTAGTGAAAATAGATGTTCGGGTCAAATGATAAGCATGTATCGAGGGCTTTTTCACATATTAGAGAGTGGGAACAAGGTAATTGGTAGCATGGAATGTAATGTGCTGCTATTATGTATCGCTTGTTACAGGATAACCTTGGAATCTTACTTGATTGAACAAATGTTCGATTTCATGCCAAAGAGTACATAATGGAGTATGCCTTACATACCTGGTTGTAAAACTCCAATACCAGCCCAACTCGACTTCCCACCCTTTTAGATTACTTATCTACAATGAAATATATGGAAAACTAATATTAACACCCAACCGTCTCATTTTGGCTATTGAACTTCACCAAAACATTAATTGGGAAGTAAGCCTTTACTCTATCAATCAAGGGCGTTATCTTAACCTTTTTCTCATCTAATTACACCTACATAGCATACATGTTCTTATAAGATTCACAGAAACCACTTCAACTTCATTACATATTCCAAACAATACGCAAAACAGACTGCTTAGTAACAAATGAAATAATTAGTTTAGTGGTGTACCACCACACCTTTGTTCTATATTTCAATCCGAATTAGTCACACCTTTCTCCAACAAAAACATGACATCCCACAACATATACACATAAAACATTCCACAAAATAGCCCCAAATTCCTTTTATTGTAGCTACCAATTATTAAACTCATTATCTCTTGAGTTCTCAATAACAACAAATCTATAATTCTCTATCAAATTCATATAGACAGAGAACAAAATGGAGCAGTCATCTTACCTCAATTATGCAACTTGTTCTTTTAAATTTGAACTCCTTAAGAGCTTCAACTTTCACTTTCCTTCACACTTTAAACCAAAGAAGAAAAGAGAATTTCCTTAATATCAAAGAAAAGTGAGCAGGTTGCTTGATCTATATTCTACCATATACTTATAATTAAGCACTTCTAACATCTTTTCCTAATCTTCCATGAGATAGTTAAACAAAAACCAAAGTGTTTTCACTTACCTTGGGCTGCAAAGGTTGGGGTTTCATCAAGAACCCTAGAAAGGAAAATAGGGTTGCTCCTAGTTTCTTAAAATAGAGTAGAGAGAGTTTGTGAAGTGTAACCCTTTTTTATGGCTTAATAATGAGGGAAATGACTAGCAACTTCTTCTTATAAGGCCTCTATTTCTGGCCATCCACCTAGCTGATTTTGGACCACAAATTTAATCAAATTGGTCCAAGTAGGAGATGCACCTACTTAAGGAGTTCAAGTAGATCAAAATGTCAAAGTTGGTAATGCACCTACTTGCTTAATTTCTTAGTTGGGCTCAATTATATTTGGTCCTTGGTAGATTTAGGTATTAGGCCTTTTTTCCATTTTTCTTTTTCTTTTACTTAATTTGGGCCCAAATAAGTATTCTAATAAAGGCCCAAATCTGATTCATGGACTTGGTCCATTAACTTGGATCATATAGCTCAAGTAGGTGACTCACCTACTAGCTTAATTAAGTCAAGCAAGCACCACAATATTTTGTTCCATTTTCATCTCCTAACCCCTTTAATCTAACCTTAAACTTATACACACTTGACCACTTTAAAATTCAGATTCAAATACAAATTGATGATCCCAATTTTAAATAGTTGTATCGACGTTAACTTGGTCGCATAACATTAAAATGTATGGGCATCATCCATAATTCCATCTACACTATTAATACTTGCATAACAAATCTCATCTATTACCTATACCACAAGGCTATACAAGTTTCCATGTAATTAGAACAATTATAAGCAAAATATGGGATGTTACACATCAGAGGCCTAGTGGGTCCATGCAGGAGTTCAATATTCTAACTTGGAAGTGAGAATAAGTGAATATGGACTTTGTCATGGGTTTGCCTTGTACTCGTCATCAGCATAATTCAGTTTGGGACATTAAAGACAGAATGACCAAATCAACTCATTTCCTTCCAGTTCATACCTCTTATTCAATTAAGGATTATGCCAAACTCTACATCAGAGAGTTGGTCAGATTTCACGGTGTTATATTATCTATTATCTCTGACAGAGGTACCCAGTTCACCTATCATTTCTAGAAAGCTTTCCAACAAGGTCTTGGTACCAAAGTTTATCTCAGTACAACCTTTCATCCTCAGACAGATGGTCAAGTAGAAAGGATCATTCAGACTTTATAAGATATGATAAGGGCATGTGTAATTGATTTCAAGGGTATTTTGGATGACCACTTGCCTTTGATTGAGTTAACATACAATAATAACTATCATTCTAGTATTCGGATGGCTCCATTCCAAGCTCTCTATGGTAGGAGGTGCAGATCTCCAGCCGGTTAGTTTAAAGTTAGTGAGGCTTCAGTTATATGTCCTGACTTAGTATTCAATGCCCTAGAAAAATTCCAATTGATCAGAGAAAGACTCTGGGCTGCTCAGAGTCGATCAAAGTCTTATGTAGATGTACGCAGAAAGGATCTCGAGTTTGAGATTAGTAACTATGTCTATCTAAAGATCTCTCCCATTAAGGGAGTGAAGAGATTTGGAAAGAAGGAAAGATTAGTCGCCGATATGTCGGTCCCTTCAAGATTCTCAGTCGATTCGGTAAGGTAGCTTATGAGCTCGAATTTTGCTTCAGATCTAGCCTCAGTTCATCCAGTCTTCCATGTATCTTTGCTCAAGAAATGCATAGGTGACCCAACAGTTGTAGTCCCTATTCAGAGCATAGATGTTCTGAACAGCCTCTCATATGAAGAGATTCCAGTCAAAATCCTAGACTATCATACTCGTAGACTGAGGAACAAAGAAGTCCCTTTAGTCAAATTTCTTTGGCAGAATTAGTCCGTTGAGGGAGCTACTTGGAAAGCAGAAGCATACATGCATACCAAGTATCCTCACCTTTTATACGCCAACTTATTTTTATCTCAAGGTAATAATCCTCCTAAATCTTTTCAGTTTCATGTTCAATTTCAGTTACAAGCTTGGTATCCATTTCATGTTCAGAGTTCCATTATAAACTTGGTATTAAATACCATTGTATATTTAGTCATGCATTCATATGCCAGTTCAATTATATATTCATGCATCAGATATGCTTTATCATTGTTAGAACCATAGTTCATCAGAACACTCAGTCATGTATTCAAGAATCAGTTACACTTGCGTCAGATATGCATGTTCGGTATGATATATTTAGTTATCAGTTATGTCAGTCATGAGATCATATTCCAGTTGTTCATGTTTAGTATGTACGTCAGTTTATCTTCTCCCCTCTCACTCAGTCTCATTCAAAGATGAATGTTCTCAAGGGGGAGATATTGTAATACCCCATACTTCTCCCTAGCTAGAAATCATCCCAATAATGTTAGAAACTTACTTTGAAAGATGAATCCACTTTTATACACATGAAATTTTTAATATTTTCACTTTTTTTTGAGTGGGAAATTGAATAAGATTTCCGTAGATACCCATTTCATCCAAATCTAAGATCGAAAGAAAAAGTTATGGCCAAAATATAGACAGTAGTTAAAACTGCCTAGGTGTGACGGTGAAGGCCGACGGACCATTGAGCTAGTGACGGACCGTCGCACAAACCATCGCAGCGAGGAAGTGAGACCATAGTCTACCGAAGAGATACATCCCAGGCCGACGGACCGTTGAGCTAGCGATGGACCGTTGCCCAATTCGTCACAGAAGAGGCAGTGAACCTCTATTCTGCCCAGGTGGGACGGTTAGGACCAACGGACCATCGCACCCACCGCGCATAGTTTGGTCAATTATTTTATGTCATTTTTAAAAAGGTATTTGGGTATTTTTCCACCTATTTTAACCCCTAATTATATCAGACCAAGGGTCATAAGTTAATTATCCATCTACAACATCAAATTAGGGTTTTCTGTTAAAGATAATCCCCAAGAACAAGATTCAAATCCTTCTTTAAGAAACTAAGAGATTCAAGTTCTTCAAGTCCATAAACTTCAAGAAACTCACAGCCCAGGTATGTCATATGTTGATTCATGGGTCCTTTTCACCCATGAAGCTCAAGAGTTTCTTTTCAAAATACAAGATTTATGTATTTATGAATGTTCATGATTTAAATAGAATTGAAATTCATGTTCATGATGTTGTGGGGGTTTTGATTCATGTTTTAAATTACATATTTCAATTATTGACCCTAGTATATGAAGATTTGTATAATAACCATGATAAACCTCTTCAATTTATAAGTTGAATGATGTATCCATTATTATTAGATGTGTTGATGATTGTATAACCAAAGCACGCTCCCCATGTGTTTGATTTAATGCCTATGTGAAGGAAAAGTCCAATACTAGTATAATAATATGAAATCCCCATTCATGTACAAGTTCATGCATGTCAAATGTCTGATGAAATATCTTAGTCAATGAATTATGGATATATGTGTGGCCATTGTGGTGCTTTAGAACTTGTACTTCATGAATTCTCCAACTTATTATATTATGGATTGTTGATGTAGTCATGTATTCAAGAAATTCATGCTTTGTAAGTTTCTTCCAATCGAGTCCTGGGGGACTTGTACCCAAAACATGTAGCTGTGTGACTAGAGCCAGTTTCCTATTTTCATGATATCCTCAGTCAAGCCACGATCCATAGAACTCAGTCAGTCATGTGACTCAGGAAAGCTCAGTAGTCGAGTAATCTCAGCACTAATCCATCAGTCAACAGAAGTCATTTAATTTGTCCAGTTCAGTTCAATAATCCATGTTCAGTGTCTATTCATATAGGAGTAGGACTTAGCACCGAGTGAACCCTTGGATGGGAACACACACTGTTAGATAAGGGTGTTATTCTTAGAAGTCATCCTTTCCTTTCTGAACTATGTAGCTAGCATAGGTTGAGACATCAACACTGTCAGGTAAGGGTTGATGAGGTGGATCAACACTTCAGGTGAGGGTTGATGAGGTCCATCACCATCTAGACAACATCTATTTCTGTCTTTGAAATCTCTAATACGTATGAAATTAACAACTTTCTAAACTGGGACAAAGCCCCCATTGGACCTAAACCAAAGCAAATAACAAGTGACTAAAAAGAACTAGGCCTTCCGGAATAAAGAAGGCTCACCAACTGCACACTTCACTTTTGTCTAAATAACTCTACGGCTTAGTAGGACATCTAGACTGAGCCTCAAACCCTAAAATATGGGGGGTCAATACAATCGTAATGGTACGCAGAGTAATCCAAAAACAAAATACAACTTTTATAAAATATAGGTGAGAGCTATTATAAAACACGTTAATGCAAAATCATTTGAAAACACATGGGCATAGTATAATGATTTTCGACAATAATGCAACACTATTGAACTAGATGGTACACCCTAAATTTCACATTTTCACTGACTTCCAAATCTCGGTTGCCGCAAGATTGGAGTACTAGTGAGGGAAAGACATGCAAGATCACATAGCAGGGTGCCACAACCCCAATCAAGTTAATATGGCATGGTTGGGCTCAAGATCACATGGCAGGGCTCCTAACCATAGGTCCTGAGTTGGGATGACATATTACTAGGTATGCAAGATCACATAGAAGAGTACCTAGTTCCCGTGTCGGCAAATCATGATTTACAGCATAGAGTCATCTGACTCTTGCTTTCTTCGGGTAACCATCTAACTCACATCAATCAAGCTTTAAATTTGATATAAGGAAAATATGTATCATGCTCACAACATTGTTTTCCTTTGAGGCAATTCCTCCATGGGGTATCGTCATACCCCGACTTGCAAGTCATCAGTTCTACATCAATTCTCAAACCTTCTTATGCAAATCATAGTATGAACACCAACAAGACTCCCATACACCAACATATGCATAATGATTACCAACACGTATTAGTCAATAAACTTCATCATTTATAAAGTAGTATAATAGTGGGTGTAAAACTCATGCTCTCAGTAGTTTAACAATAGTATCATGTGGAGTACATAAAACATCATCATGGAAATTAAAATATTCACAACTATGTTCATAACACCTTTCAAAATTCAAATCACATGTCCAGTATTTCAACAATTAAGATATACAAGCAAACAACCCCATGATCTTTCAATATTCTTCTCAAAACCATATAACAATGCATGTTTTTTGTGTTAAAACAAACCCCCACTTATAATTGCATACATACTTAAGTAATTATTAAAATCTTGTTTCAATTCATATAAAAATCATGCCTGTGAGATTAGGACAATCCCACGTACCTTATTTTGTTAAGTAGAGAGAGAAACATGAATCTTAATTGAGTCTTTTGGAGTTCTTGACCTTGAGGATGAACTTTGATCTCAAGAGAAGGAACTAGGGTTTTTATTTGATAGAATAAGAGTAGTTTTTGATGTATTTTTTCCCCAAAAATGATTTAATTTTGTGTTTGGGCGAATTAGGGTGAAGAAAAATGATCTATTTGCCCTTAAAAATGTGAAGCTTCATTGAAGAAAAATACACGGGCCGAACTACCCAGGGTGTCGCGGGCTCTGGAGTGCCGCTTTGGATGAGGTATCATGGCCTCCATCGCAGCTCACCCAGGTTCCAAACTGGGCAGGTTGCCACAGGAATATCGCCCCGAGCTACTATTTTGGGGTACCAAACATGCCTTTACGCTTGTCCAAAAATTTTGAAACTCACCCGAGATGTACTATTGACTTCCCCGATCATGAATCAACTTAAAAATTAAATTTCCGTTGTTCGAAAGGTTAAAAATAAAATCATCAAAGATTAGGAGCTCAAAATGTGACTAAGTCCTTTTCTTAACACTTGGAAAGAAAAAACATCATTCAAGATGTCAACTCATTAAGCATGCTAAAAAGTGATATCGAGTCGAAAAAATTACAGGACGTTACATTATCCCCTCCTTGTGATCATTCGTAACTGAATGATGGCTTAGGAATCAGATACACATGATTTCAAACATACCAAGGAAAAAGGAAAAAAATATAGACAAAGTAAATGAGTGGTACCTTCTATGTCGTTGCCCATTATCTTAAAGCGGTTTAGGTATGTAGGTCGCATGTCATCTTCTGACTCCCAAGTAGCTTTATTCTCTTTTTGATTCTTCCACATCACCTTGGCCGAAGCTATTTCCTTACTCCTCAACTTTCTAACTTGGTGATCCAAGATTGCAATAGGTTCTTCCTCGTATGACAAGGAGTCTTTCACTTTGATCTCCTCCACAGGAAACAGTAGGAAATGATCTCCAATAAACTTCTTCAACATAGATACAAGAAATACGGGATGAACAGAAGCCAGATTTGTGGGCAAATCTAACTCATGAGTGACCCCACCTATCCTTCTTACAATCTGATATGGTCCTATATAGTGAGGACTCAGTTTCCCCTTTTTCTCGAATCGCATGACTCCTTTCGTAGGGGAGACTTTTAGAAACACCCAATCACCAACCTCAAATTCTAGCCTCCTTATTCTAACATCGGTGTTAGACTTTTGTCGACTCTGAGCTGTCTTGAGTCATTCTTTAATAATTTTCACTTTCTCTATTGCTTGATAAATAGTATCAGGCCCAAACAATCGGGTTTCACCTACTTCATACCACCTAATTGGTGATCTACATCTCCTCCCATAAAGTGCTTTAAAAGGATCCATTTGAATACTAGCATGGTAGCTATTGTTGTAGGTGAACTCTATCAATGGCAAATGATCTACCCAACTACCCTTAAAGTTAATTACATAGGCTCTCAACATATCATCAAGGGTATGGATAGTGCGTTCCGCTTTCCCATTGGTCTGAGGGTGGAAGGCAGTTCTCAGGGTCACTTAGGTACCTAAGCCCTTCTGAAAAGATCGCCAAAACTATGAAGAGAATTGCATATGTCGATAGGATATAGTGGATACTGGTGGCCCATCCAAATAAACTATTTCCTCAATATACAACTTGGCATAATCATCTCCCGAATAGTTAGTCCTCATAGGCAGAAAGTGAGCAGACTGGGTCATCCGGTCTACAATCACCCAAATAGAATCATATTAGTTTCGGGACCTCGGAAGTACCAAGATAAAATCCATATTGATCATCTCCCACTTTCACATAGGTAAGGTTATCTCTTGAGAAGTACCACCTGGCCCCAAGAGTTCCACTTTGATTTGTTGATAATTTAAACACTTAGAAACAAAATCAGTAACATCACGCTTCATATTATTCCACCATTATATAGCCTTAAGGTTATGATATATTTTAGGAGAGCCTAGATGAACAACATACCTCAAAGTGTGAGCTTCATCAAGAATCCTATCTCATGAACCATCCACATTCGGTACACATAATCTACCCTGATACCTCAAGACTCCATTACTTCCGTTTTCAAATGCCATCACTTTCTGTTGACCCACATCATTTTTAATCTGCATTAAGATAGGGTCTTCGGACTTCTTCCCTTAACTTCAACACATAGGGAAGATTTAGCTATCTCGTGAACAATTACTCCTCCATCTTCGGAATCCAGGAGTCGAACCCTTAGATTTGTAAGCCGGTGAATATCCTTCACCATCTCTCTTTTTCTTTCGTCAACATGAGAAAGACTACCTATAGATAATCTGCTGAGGCCATTGAAAACCATATTTGCCTTGCCCGGATGATAGTGCAGGCTCATGTCATAATCTTTCAACAGTTCTAACTAGCACCTTTTCCTAAGATTCAACTCTTTCTGTGAAAAGACATACTGCAAACTTTTATGGTCAGTGAAAATATCAATATGTACCCCATGAAGATAGTGCTTCCATATTTTAAGTGCAAATACCACAACCGCCAACTCTAAGTCATGGGTGGGGTAATTTCGCTCATGCACCTTTAATTGTCTTGACTCATAAGATACCACTTTACCGTGCTGCATAAGTACACACCCAAGTCCTACCCGGGATGCATCATAGTACACAACAAAAACCTCTGTACCCTCAGGAAGGGTCAAAATAGGTGTGGTAGTTAACCTATCTTTCAACTTCTCAAAGTTATTCTCACAGGAGTCAGAACACAGATTTCACCTTTTTCTTTGTCAACCTAGTAAGCGGAGCAGCTATGGAAGAAAAACTCTCTACGAACCTTCTATAATACCCCACCAAACCTAAGAATCTCCAAATATTTGTTGGAGTCGTGGGTCTGGTCCATTTTCTCACTGCCTCAATCTTATGGGGGTCAAATTTAATCCCCTTACTAGACACAATATACCCCAAGAAAGAAATAGCATTAAGCCAGAATTTACACTTGAAAAATTTTGCATACAATCTATGATCTTTGAGGGTTTGAAGGATGATTCGGATGTAACTGGCATGATCCTCTTCACTCTTTGAATAAATCAAAATATCATCAATGAAGACTATGACAAACAAATTTAGAAACTAGCAGAATACCCTATTCATTAGGCCCATAAAAGCTGCAGGGGCATTAGTCAATCCGAAGGACACGACTAAGAATTCATAATGGCCATATCTAGTTCAAAAGGTTGTTTTGGGAATATCAGCCTCCTTAACCTTCAACTCATGATACCCCGAATGAAGGTTATCTTAGAGAAATACTTAGCACCCTGAAGTTGGTAAAAGAGATCATAAATTCTGGGAAGAGAGTATTTGTTCTTAATAGTGATGTTATTTAGCTAACGGAAGTCTGTACACATACGGAGGGAGCAGTCTTTCTTATGCATAAAGAGTACGGGTGCACCCCAAGGAGAAACACTAGGATGGATAAAACCCTTGTCAAGAAGATCTGCTAATTACTCTTTCAACTCTTTTGACTCAGATGGATCTATTCTGTATAATGAAATAGAAATAGGACGGATGTCCAGCAATAAGTCAATACCAAAATCTATCTCCCTATCAGATGATATCCCTGTAAGATCATCGGGAAAAACTTTCAAAAATTCATTGACTACAGGGACAGACTAGAGAAAAGGACTTTTCATATTAGAATATTTTACTCGAATCAGATAATACAAACAACCCTTAGATATAAGTTTGTGAGCTCTGAGGTAAGAGATGAATTTCCCCTTAGGTGCTAAAAAATTCCCCTCCCATTCTCCCATTCTATTGCCGGTTCATTCGAAAAAGAGAAGGTAACCTTTCGGGTTCTATAATCTAGTAAGAATGGAGCCAATCCATCTCTAAAATGGCATAAAAACCAACCATATCAAGATCTACAAGGTCAGCCACAGTATCACAATTACAGACAGACATGACACAATTTCTGTACACCCTCCTAACCACAACAAAGTCACCAACAGGAGTAGAAATAGAAAAGGGTTCCAAAATATTCTCAACCTCAAAAACAAGACTAACTGCCACATATGGGGTCACATAATACAAGGTAGACCCTGGGTAAAGTAACATATATACATTACGGGAAAATATTTGCAACATGCCCCTGACCACATCTGGTGATGCCTATATATCCTGGCAATTGGACAAAGCATACAATCAATTACGACCGCTTCTAGTACCTGAAGTAGCACCCTTAGAAGAAGGAGCTATAGACGACTTGGGACTTATCCTTTCCCCCCTCCAACATTACCTCGGGTAGAAGGTCAATTTCTCTAAATGTGGCCCACTTGGCTGCAGGAGTAATAATTTCTCCTCTCAAAGTAACACTTCCTCGGGTGATTCTTCCCACAGGTACCATAATGGGGAAATGATTTGGCAGGATGTGTCATGCTTCTTGGGAATGGGTGTCCTGCATCCTCCAACCACTATTATCCTAAGTACTAAAGGTCCGCTAATCAAGTGGAAGCCTGGGCACTAGGGTGCTGACCGAAGGCTGCGCATTACCCCAAGTCTTTTTCTTCGACCACCTATTACCCTAATCTACATCCTAATGTTGACTGTAGTGCTGATTTGAAGATCTGGCCGTCTTGGCCTACCTTTCTTTCTCTCTTGCTTCAGCAACCCTTTTCTTTTGATCCTCAACCTGCTGCATTGAATAGATAATTTGGAGAAGACTATATCTCTGTTCAATATTTCCTCTTTGCACTCCAACACCAAGTCATCCGAAAGACTGGATGCAAACTTTCTTATACAAGCCCTCATGTCTCCTACAAATTCTGAAGCATAGAGGGATAGTTGATTGAATTTTAGGGTGTACTCGTTGACGCTCATCTTTCCTTATTTCAAGTTCATGAACTCTTCAGCCTTGGACTCTCTCAACTCCTGGGGAAAGAATCAATCCAGGAAGGCTTTTACAAATTCACCCCATACAGAAGGCTCAACAATATCTCCCTTGAATCTTTTTACTCATTGTACCACTGATTTGCTACCTCCTTCAGTTGATAAGTCACTAGTTCAACCCCTTCCACTTCATCCACATACATCACTCAAATATTTTTCTTCATCTCATTTACAAACTCTTGTGTATCCTCCTCCACCTTTGTACCCATAAACTTAGGCGAATTTAACCTCATAAACTGACCCACCCATGTAGTCTCAGATGCACCAGATGCAGACCCAATATCCTTCAATCGTCGAGTCTGTGAAGCCACCAACTATGAAATTATATACATTTACTGTCTAAACTCAGCATTTAATATCTCTTTCTTGAGAGGTTGGGTGTTGTTAATCCCAGACCAGGGAGCCCTAGGTGCCTTGGGTGGACTGGTATGAACAGGAGGGACTCCCAGAGCAGCAACAAATTTAGGAGTGTGAGCCCTATTACGTTTCCTCATCCCATGGGTAGGATGGATATCTTTAGTTTGGGCGTTCTATTCATTGGAACAACGTGGAGGCATGATAGCTTTTCTGAAATACAAGAGACCATTGATTAGAGGACATTCAGACTCTACAACATGAACTAACTCATAAAGAAGGGAAACATTCCTAAATGGCTACTAGCCTTCTGCCTATAAGTGTGGCGTATTGCACACCCATAAATAAGACTCTACCCGACACAATTTCGCAGACACCCTGGGACCATAAACCTAGCTCTGATACCAAGTTTGTCACGACCCGGTCTAGGGCCCTGGCTGTAACGAGCATCCCAAACCATGAAGGCCCGGGCGCCCTTATACATCTCCCGGGCGCCCTTATACATCTAGTAATCAAACACAATACTCATACAATAAAGAAAGAATGCAGATATATAAATCATTGTAGAATTCATGGTCATATCCTTAGTTAGGTACATCAATAAGAAAGAAAATCCATAAACATCAAGACAACATCTATTTTTGTCTGCAAAATCTCTAGTACGTACAAAATTAACAATTGTCTAAACTAGGACAAGTCCCCCAGTGGACCTAAGCCAAAGTAAATAACAAGTGACATAAAAGAACTAGGCCTTCCAGAATAAAGAAGGCTCACCAACTGCACACTTCACTTCTGTCTGAATAACTCTATGGCTTAGCAGGACCTCTAGACTGAGCCTCAAACCCTAAAATATAGGGGGTCAATACAATCATACAAGTACGTAAAGTAATCCAAAAACAAAATACAACTTTTATACAACGTAAGTGAGAGATATTATAAAAAACGTTAACGAAAAATCATTTGGAAACACATGGGCATATTGTAATGATTTTCAATAATAATGAAACACTATTGAGCTAGATGATACACCCTAAAATTTTATATTTTCACCGACTTCCGAATCTCGTTTGCCGCTGAAATTGGAGTACTAGTGAGAGAAAGGCGCACAAGATCACACAGTAGGGTGACACAACCCCAATAAAGTCAATATGTCGTGGTTACTCTTGCTTTCTTTGAGTAACCATCTAAATCACATCAATTAAGCTTTAAGTTTGATATAAGGAAAACATGCTCTATGCTTACAACATTCTTTTCATTTGAGGTAATTCCTCTGCGGGGTATCGTCATACCCCAACTTGCAAGTCATCAATACTACATCAATTCTCAAACCTTCTTATGCAAATCATAGTATGAACACCAACAAGACCCCCATACACCAACACATACATAATGATTCCCAACACATATTAGTCAAGAAAATTTATCATTTATAAAGTAGTACAATAGTGGGTGTAAAACTCATGCTCTTAGTGGTTTAATAATAGTATCATGTGGAGTACATAAAACATCATCATGGAAATTAAAATATTCACAAATTATATTCATAACACCTTTTAAAATTCAAATCACATGTACACCATTTCAACAATTAAGGTATATAAGAAAACAAACCCATGATCTTTCAATATTTTTCTGAAAACCATATCACAATACATGCTTTTTGTGTTAAAACAAAACCCCACTTATAATTGCATACTTACTTAAGTAATTATTAAAATCTTGTTTAAATTTGTATAAAAATCTTGCCCATGAGATAAGGACAACCCCACGTACCTTATTTTGTTCAGTAGAGAATGAAACCTAAATCTTAATTGAGTCTTTTGGAGTTCTTGACCTTGAGGATGAACTTTGATCTCAAGAGAAGGAACTACGGTTTTGGTTTGAGATAATAAGAGTAGTTTTTGATATATTTTGCCCCAAAAATGATTTAATTGCATGTTTGGGCAAATTAGGGTAAAGAAAAATGACCTATTTGCCCTTAAAATGTGGAGCTTGACTATACAAAAATACACGGGCCGAACTAACCAGGGCATAGCGGGCTCTGGAGCACTGCTCTAGGTGAGGTGTCGCGGCCTCCATTGTAGCTCACCCAGGTGCCGAACTGGGCAGAGAGCTACTTTGGGGTACCAAATATGCCCTTACGCTTATCCAAAAATTTTGAAACTCACTCGAGATGTACTATTGACTTCCCCGATCATGAATCAACTTAAAAATTAACTTTCTGAGGTTAGGAAGGTTTAAAATAAAATCAACTTGCTTAAGAACATTTTGTGTGACAAAACATTGCTCTTCACCAAGTAATTCCCTAAAACAGCTTCCAAGGAGGGAGACAAATCATGATTCATCAAGTTAGAGAGAACAATCTCAAACTCGGAATGTAACTTCATCAAAAATTGGTCTCACCTGCTTTGCTCATGGACTGCCTGAATTAGAAAAAGAGATTCAGCAGGTATTTTGGCTTAAATAGTATCTGTAAATTCAGCCCATAAATTTTTAAACTCAGAAAAATAATCCTGAACAGATTGATCTCCTTGGAAGTGATTAGCAATTTTGTACTTTAATTGGAAACATCATGCCTATTGTATTGGTAGTAAACCTTTTGTAAATAATCCCACATGGCCTTAGCAGTCTTGTAAGGCCTGAGATTAAGTAGAATAAAAGGGTCAGTTGACCCCAAAAACCATGTCATCACCAGGGCATCCTTAATCTTCCATTCACCTAACTTTGTTGGATCTAGGAGCAGGGTCGCTTCCATCTATATTCCCCCATCGTTCTTTTTCTATGACAAATAATTAAAATTAAAATCTCTAAGAAGAATATTTTTTTCAAGTGAAGTGACCATTTTAGGATTCAAATTGATGCGAAGACATATTCTTAAATAGCTATAAAAATGAGAAACATTATGACTCAAAAAATACTAGAATGACCAAGATCAAAATTCCAATATGTTGATGAACCGTCAGCACAACCAAAATTTTCAAAAAATTAAAATGAACCAAGATGGACTCTATGAAACTAGACAACCAAGAGAAGGCTCTGATACCATGTCGAATTTGTGTTGAATGTCTCTCAATGTTGAGAGCCTTGACATTAAATAAGAAAGTATTCAAAGATTACATCCCTAAACTCGTCTTTACTATACCTAAAGATCAGCTACTCTATCCCTTTGAATTTGTTATTGTATCCCTTATAATCTGCTATTCTATCTCTTTGATTACTACATCATATCTCTGTAATTATAAATAAACAATAATATATAATTAAATTAATATATACAATATCACTATTAATTCATGATCTTTGAGTTGTCCATATCGTGCTAACAATCTTCTCTGGATTTTCTTTACTCTTCCATTAAGGAAAGCAAATATACTTATTCGACAAGATCTTTTATAACCTTTTTCTAGAATTTCTATACAGAAGAATAAAGGACACCAAAAAATTGCAAGATATAGTCGTTGTTCACGTTCATATGAAAATGGTATATATTCAATACTTATAGAGCAGTTAAAGTAGCCATAAATGAAGAGAGAATTTCTTCCTTTGTAATTCCATTTGCTTATTTGAGATACTAGCAAAGTTGGGTCAGTGGACACTTTTAGGATATCATAATGACCACTAATCTTCTTATTTTCTAGGTGTAATACATAAATGTGCCTTTTAACGTGGCTCATAGGATGCATGTGTCAACTTCTTCAACTTTATACAAGTTCAAGCATTTATTTGTGCACACCTAAAGTTGGATGAGATAGATGTAAGTTAAGGTCATGTTAAAGGGTGTATTTATGTTTAATTGTACAAGATAGTAGTAAGAATCTTGTTTATTCAACAATAGAGGAAGTACAGAATTTGATAGTGTTTGTAGAAGGAGGGAATAAAGAGAACCGAGAAAAGAATAAGACGAGAAAAAAGAGTAACTGTTTGTATTGATTAGTTAAGCATAATGTACATTGTCATATATACTAGCTTATGATATTCCAAACTAACTCAACTAGCCATTGACAGCTTTTATAACTAACTGCTAAAATAGTTACAACTGAAAACTAGAAACTAAGTCTACTTTATTTTCTATTTAAGGTCAGTACTTCTTCAATGACTTCAACACTCCCCCTCAAGCTAGAAAGGTATGAAGATGTCACAAATTACTAGCTTGGTATTGAGATGAGTTTGTTGAGATCTTGTCAGTCCTTTAGTTAGCATGTCTGTAGGTTGATCTTGAGTTGCAATCTAGTGAGTATTGATCATTCCTTGGACTATTTTTTCCCATATAAAGAAGCAGTCAACATCGATATGCTTTATGATCTCATGATATATAAGATTAGGTACTATTTGTAGTGCAGGCTTGCTATCACTAAACACATACATAGGTAGCATTACTTCACTTCCAATTTCCTTCATCATACCTAGAATCTATACCAGTTTAGCTGTCACTACTACAAGACTTCTGAATTCTACCTCAGCTGAGCTTTTAGAGACAGTGTTTTATTTCTTTAATTTCTAGGATACTACTGACTATTTAAACTTCATAAAATAACCAGTCACAGACCTTCTATTTTGAGGAAAAGAATCCAGTCTATATCATAGTAGGCACTCACTTTATTTTATGAGCCACGAGACAATAACATACCTTGACCTGGTTGTCCTTTCACATACTTTACTACTCTGAGTGCTGCCTCCATATGTGATCTTTTAGGGTCTTAAAGATACTGATTGAGTGTTTAAACACAAAAGCCCAAGTTTGGCTTTGTCATAGTTAGGTATAATAGCTTTCCCATCAATTTTTGATAAGCAACCTGATTTGCTGCCAGATCCTCAGTAGTCTATCCATGCTTAACATGCTTATCAAACTGTCTAGATATTAGCTTGGTGTTGTAGTCCATAGGAGTAGTTGCAGGCTTAGCTGCTATTAATCCTAGCTCAGATATTAACTCTAAAGATATTTTCTCTAATGCATCAATATTCCTTTGTCAAACCTTGAAAATTCTATTCCTAGGAAGTATCTTAGATTACCTAGATTCTTTATCTTAATGTTTTGGTGTAAAAAAGTTATCTTGGTCTATTCTATTAGCTTTAGGCTGTCTCCAGTGATCAACATATCATCAACATACACTAGCATAAGAATGGTTCCTTCTGTTGTCTTTTTTATATATAAGGATGGATCATATTAACTCTAAATGAAGTGAGATCTAAAAAAAGACCTCTAACAGCTTGGTATACTATTTCCTTGGTGCTTGTTCAAGGCTATATAGGGATTTGAGTAGTTTACATACTGCATTCTTCCCTTGACTAGCAAATTCCTGAGGTAGGTCCATGTACACTTCATCATATATATCACCATTTAGGAAAACATTGTAGAAATCCATTTGCTGGACACACCAGAGTTTTCTAGCGACTCCAGTAAGTACAGTTCTCACTGTCTTCATTTTACAATAGGAGAGAATATTTATTGATAATCACTGCCTTATCTTTGCCTATAACCTTTGCTACTAGTCTTGATTTAAACCTCTCAACTTCACCAGAGGTCTTATACTTTACTTTATATATCCACCTACAACTATTAGCCTTTTTTCCTTTAGGAAGGGTAACTACCTCCCAAGTGTTGTTAGAACTAAAGGCTTCTATTTTACTCTTTATTACTTCAGCCCATCTATGATCTTTGCAGGCTTCAAAGTAGCTTGTAGGTTCAGCAACACATGAAGTGTTCTTCATATAGATCTTATAGGACTGGGAAAGTCTATCATGAGTCACATGATTTGCAAGAGCATGAGGTACCTTCTTTGTGTTTTTTGAAACCGTCATTCATCTATGCTGGTGATTTTCTTTCTTCTGGTTGACTTTCTTTGATCCTGAGATGTAGTTGGTTGAGATGCAGCTTGTGTAGTGGTAGGATTGCACAGAATTTATTGCTCTTACTGAGTAACCCCTTGATTTTTACTTGACCTCATTTTGTATACCTTAGTTATGAATTGTCTGGGAGTAGGTTTACTTGGTGGTAGCTGCTCTTGCTGATTGTTTGACATTGTAGTCCTTTGGTATGAGACATGTATAGGGATCTACAACAGTTACTAGATATTGATCTTCTAAAGAGAACACATGTTGAGGTAATTGAGGCTACTTCTGGAGCTCCTTAAAAGGAAATATATCTTCCCTGAATGACACATCTCTACATATAGACAAAATGTTTGTAGATAAATCATACAGAATATATCCCTTTTGAGTGCTAGAGTATTCCATCATGATGCATGTCCTTATTCTAGACATGAGCTTATCATGTTCATTTAGTACTTTGTCCTAGCACAGGTACCCATTACTCTGAGATGATCACAATTTGGCTACTTACTATATAATTTTTCATGAGGACTCACAAGCTAAATGATTGGGCTAGGCAACCTATTGATAATATACACTGCAGATAAAACAAAATAACCCCAGAACCTTTTTGGAATTTTGGCCTGAAATTTGATAGCTCTTGTCACTTCTAGGATGTGTCTGTGTTTTCTCTCAGCAACACCATTTTGCTGAGGGGAATATGGGCATGTAGTTTGATGAACTATGCCATGTTCCTAGAACAACTTCTTACATATTGAGTTGACAAAATTAGTACCATTATCAGTCTTTATTACTTTGATAGCCTTGTCAAACTGAGTTTTAACATACACAAAAAAGTGCTGAAGCTAAACACACACATCAGACTTAAGTTTTAATAGAAATTTAAAGTATACCTTGAAAAATCATCAACCACTATTAGAAAATATCTATTTTCAATCATATTTGATATTTTGTAAGGTCCCTAAATATCCATGTGCACAAGATTAAAACAATATTTACTTTGACTATTAGTAGACATGAAAGGTAACCTAGTTTGTTTAGCACTAGGATAGATACTACATTGCTTTATTTTATATTCTATTACTTGAACTTCTTAGGATACAACTCTTTTCAGAATATTGGTTGTTGTTTTTCCCAACCTTTGATACCATAAATATACCTCTGTTTGAGTTCTTTCCACGGTTGGTTTACTAGATGTTTTTGTTGCTACTGCAATCTCTTTCCTTGACTGATTTCCAAGCACCTATAGTCCTCTATCAAACTTACCAATCCCCCTCACCTTTCCAGTACAACGATCCTAGAAAATGCAAAAATTACGAAAGAAATTCACTAAGAAATTCGACTCCGTAGTCACTTGTTACACTGATAGAAGGCTACATGTAAACTGTGGAATATGATAGACATTTGTGATATTATTTTCTTCGTACAGGCAACTCGTTCCCACATGAGTGACCATTGTAGTTCATCATTTGGTAGATATCCTTCTTTGGTTTTTCCAACTCTGTAACATTCTTGTGAAGTAATCGGTCTAAGTTTCCAACCATATAATTTGTAGCACCAATATCTATAATCCATTTCTATGAATAAAAAAAGGCTAGATAAGTAGAAATACCTGCACTTGTTATATCTGCAGACTCATAAGGTATGTTGATAGAGTTGTTTTTGTTAACCATTTGTAAGATTTTCTCATATTGATCCATGGTGAATGCAACATTTCCTATCTAACTGAAGTGCTCTAGCTAACTATCAGACACTAGAGACTACCCTGTATCCTTAGTAGACAACTCCTGCATAGACTTAGAATGAGAGTACTAACCTTCACACTGATCATAGCCACCTTGATCCATTAAATACACATTGTAAGTTGTGTTGCTTGTGTGTAAGTCTCATTCAAACTCATAAGAAATTGAAACAGGTTCAGTTTCTTCAAATGTAGTACACATTCTTTTGATTTCTCATATTCACACCTAGGTTCAGGCATAAGAGCCTCAAATTCTTCCCATATATCCTTTAGTATTGGGAAATACACAGACATTGAGGCAGTTTCTTGAGACAATAAGACTATTTCTTTGTGTAGATTAAAGGTTCTTGCCCTATTAACTTTGTTAAATTATTCAGATAGCTCATTCCAAACTACACTAGCCATATATGCATACATGATTCCACTAAGTAACTCTTTAGAAACTGAATTCATGATCCAAGAAAGTACAATTTCATTGACTCTTTCCTAGTGACTAAACTTATATGAGAACTTATCTTTAGAATATGTTCCATCAACCATGCCTAACTTATTCCTCCATAGTATAGCTATATGCATGGATCTAAATAAGATTGAGAAGTTCTCAACTCCTATCAACTGAAAATATATGATTTGGATTCCACTTATATCAGAGGGACTGAGAAAGAGAGGATGATCATAATCCAATGAACTAGGAGTAGCTCTGTTTGCTTTAGCAGTATTAACAGGAGTAGTTTGATTCTCTATTGTAGTAACTTTGTAATCTTTGATTGAAGACTTCTTGATCTTGATTCAATACACTAGAATCAACCTTGCTCTACTATTTTTCTAGTGAGTAATGGCTTTGATACCATGTAATTACACAAGATAGCAGTAAGTTTCTTGTTTATTCAACAATAGAGGAAGTACAAAGTTTGATAGTATTTATAGAAGGAGGCAATGAAGGGAACTGAGAAAAGAAGAAGATAAGAGAGAAGAGTAACTATTTGTATTAATTAGTTAAGAACAATGTACATTGTCATATATATACTAGCTTGTGATATGCCTAACTAACTCAACTAGCCACTGAGAGTTTTTATAACTAATTGCTAAAATATTTACAACTGAAAATTGGAAACTAAGTCTACATTATTTTCTATTTAAGGTCAGTACTTCTTCAATGTATTCAACACTCCCCCTCAATCTAGGAAGGTATAAAGATGCCACAGATTCATAGCTTGTTTGTTGAGCTCTTATCAGTCATTTAGTCAGCATGTCTGCAGGTTGATCTGGAGTTGCAATGTAGTGCGTATTGATCATTCCTTGGACTGTTTTTTCCCTTATAAAGAAGTAGTCAACATCAATATGCTTTTTCATCTCATGATATATAAGATTAGCTACTATTTGTAGTACAGGCTTGCTATCACTAAACACATCCACGGTAGAATTACTTTACTTTCAATTTCCTTCATCATACCTAGAATCCATACCAGTTCAGCTATCACTACTACAAGACTTTTTAATTCTACCTCAGCTGAGCTCTTGGAGATAATGTTTTATTTCTTTGATTTCCAGGAAACTACTGACTATCCAATCTTCACATAATAACTAGTCACAGACCTTCTAGTTTGAGGACAAGAAGCCCAGTCTGTATCATCGTAGGCATTCTCTTTATTATATGAGCCATAAGACAACAACACACCTTGACCTGGTTGGCCTTTCACATACTTTACTACTCTAAGTGTTGCCTCTATGTGTGATCTTTTAGGGTCTTGAAGAAACTAACTGAATGTTTGAACACAAAATCCTATGGCCTTGTCATAGTTAGGTATAATAGTTTGCCAATCAATTTTTGATAAGTAACTTGATTTGCTGGCAGATCCTCAGTAGTCTATCCATGCATAACATGCTCATCAAACTATCTAGATGTTAGCTTGGTGTTGTAATCCATAGGAGTAGTTGCAGGCTTGGCTGCTGTAAAGCCTAGCTTAGATAGCAACTCTAAAGATATTTTCTCTAATGCATCAATATTCCTTTTTCAAACCTTGAAAATTCTTTTCCTAAGAAGTATCTCAGCTCACCTAGATCCTTTATCTTAAAGTTTTGGTGTAAAAAAATTGTCTTGGTCTATTCTATCAGCTTTAGGCTATCTCCAGTGATCAATATATTATCAACATACATTAGCACAAGAATGGTGACTTCTGTTGTCTTTTTGATATAGTAGGATAGATCATATTCACTCTGAATAAAGTGATATCTAACCAAAGACCTCTAATAGCTTGGTATTCCATTACCTTAGTGCTTGTTGAAGGCCATATAGGGATTTGAGCAGTCTACATACTGCATTCTTCCCCTGACTAGCAAATTCTTGAGGTAGGTCCATGTACATTTCATCATATAGCTCACCATTTAGGAAAGCATTGTAGAAATCTATTTGTTCAACATACTAGTGTTTTCTAGCAACTACAACAAGTACAGTTCTCACTGTCTTCATTTTCACAATAAGAGATACCAAGAATGGTGACTTCTGTTATCTACAAGGATGGATCATATTGACTTTGAATGAAGTGAGATCTTACCAAGACCTCTGATAGCAACACTATTTTGCTGGGAGGAATATGGACATGTAGTTTGATAAACTATGCCATGTTCCTAGAATAACTTACATCTTGAGTTGACAAACTCAGTACCATTATCAGTCCTTATTACTTTGATATCCTTGTCAAATTGAGTTTTGATATATACAAGGAAGTGTTGAAGCTGAACACATATATCAGACTTAAGTTTTAAGGGAAATATCAAAGTATAGCTTGAAAAATCATCAACCACTATTAGAAAATATCTATTTTCATTCATAGTTGGTACTTTATAAGGTCCCAAACATCTCTGTGCACAAAATTAAAACAATATGTACTTTGACTGTTAGTAGACAAAAAAGTTAACCTAGTTTGTTTAGCACTAGGACAGATACTGCGTTGTTTTATTCTATCTCCTATTACTTGAACTTCTTGAGATACAACTCTTTTCAGCACACTGGTTTATGTATTAAACCTATTTTCTTTTGATAAAGTTAAAAAAAGTCAAGTGATAATTTTAATTTGTTCTTTTTGTTTTTTGTTAGAACAAATGCCTCTTTATGAACAATGGGAAATGCGGATCTTGCAAAAACAAGTAAAACTATACCTGTCTAATAGGCCGAGCTAGCCTATTACGCCCTGACCTAGACCAGCAAGTTAGACGGGTAAGGGAACTAGGTCGGTCATGATATAGGGAAAGTGCCTGGGAAACAAGCCATATAACAAATTCATACTAAGAGTGTAACGCCCCAAAGTTTTTCCTAGCTAAATTTTTGTCCCTAAAGAATCAAGCATTGGTATCTAGAATAATTTAAACTTATTTCCATATGGAATTCCTTAGATTTCAACTTTTTTTTTCATAGGTGATTGAATAATATTTCCGCCGACATAAGAATCATCCAAAACGGACACTCGATCAAGGAGTTATGATTAATTTAAGTACTAGTCGTAAAACACCATCATTCCTGGCCTTGGCGCATCACGCACAGGGTGTAAATAATGATGGTCAATTTTCAGTGAGACTCCGCGATGGTGGCGCGTCGTAGAGTGGGCCAAATTCCTATTCGTCAATTTTCACTGAGCCACCGCGATAGTGGCGCGTCACGGTGCCCCATAAGATCGGGTTCCTAGTTTAATTTTTTCACTTTCGTTCAGAAGTTAACAAAGGTAGTTTGGACTTTTTCCAAGTCTCTTAAAACGTCCAAACAAGAGATTAAGGCCTCTACAAGCATAATATACTACATTCACAAGATTTTTCTCAAAACAAAAACCCTAGTTCATATGCTTCTCCTCCAAGAAACTCAAGATTCAGCCGTGGGTTTTCAAAATTGATCGGAGATTTGGAATCCCCAAACCGTAGGATACAAGGATCAGCCATTATCTTCATAATCAAAGTACGCGGGGTTCTCTTAAAATCTCATGGGCATAGAAATCATGTTTTTAAAAAAAGGGTTTTGAATTTATAAATATATTTATGTTTTAGAAACATTGATGATATTGTTTTGGACTTTCGGCTTTCCCCTAAATTGATTTAAATTGTTTATATGTACGTATACATTGAAAACGATGAATTGTGAATTGAGAGCATGAAATATATAGTCTCCCTCTCCCATTACTTTATTATTTGATTTACAAGTTATGAATCCGTACATTTCATGGTTTACAGAATGATTCAAGATACTATTGGTCTTATGTGAAATTCATGATGATTAAGAATGGAAGAGAGGAATGCTTTTATGATTTTAAATGTTGAGACTGATAAACAAATAAACTTCAGGAATGTTTTTGAGAAGTTGGCCACTACTTGTTGAAATTGTTGAATAAATGGAAAGTCGTTGCATGATTTTTGATTTATGATTTGAGATAGGAATCTTCTTACACTATATGCATGATCAAGTGTCCTGAACGTTGTTTTAGAATGAAATAATCATACATGGATCAGAATAATGACTTTCAAGTCTTGGTATGATGAAACCAATTCAGATAATACCATAATAGACACAAACTAATACAGAAATCAAACTTTCATGTTTTAGAATTTTAGAATGATGCATGTTCAGAAAAGGCTAAAATAGGGCATAAAGAGATGTTAGGTGATTTCCTAAAGAGGGAACGAGTTTAGATAACTCATTGTCCAAAACCTTGATTTGCCGATTTGGGTATATCATATTATGCTAGCCTAGTGTTGTGTGGCGTATCAGAATCAGAGACTCCAACCCTTGTGTCATTCTTGGGTTGGGGGATTCCCCACAGAGTCAATGGCAGGTTCCATATAGCCCGTGGAATATCAGAGTTGTAGGGGAGTGCCACCTAACTCAGAAGTAATACAAAGAACTTACATTGCATTGACAAGAATGATTTATGATTTTCATAAAGTCGCCATGTGTTTTGAGAACTGTTTATTCATGATTTTTTAACAAATTGCTCTCCACTATTATACTTATATAAAAGTTTTATTTTAGATTATTTTGCGTACCAGTACATTGTATTGACCTCCTCCCCCTACCTCTTAGGTTTTAAGGCTTAGTCTAGGGGTCCAGATAACCAGTAGATTTCATCAGACAGAGTTACAGTGTCCAGTTGGTGAGCCTTCTATATTTCAGAAGGCCTATTTATTTTTAGACAATTATTAGTGGTTATGGTTTTGGTCTACTGGGGGCCTTGTCCCTTCTTTTAGATTGTGTTAGAGAGTATGTAGTGAGATTTTGCAGACGGTTTACAGATGTTGCTAGTTAATTTTGGATTTCGTTCTTTAATGCTAAATTCATATTAGATTTATGACCATGATTCTGTCTTGCTATAATTTCCATATTTCCTTATTTATGTATGAATGGTGTATATGATTTCAAGTTAGAAGGGTGTCCGAGCCTTCATAGTCTAAGATGCTCATCACTACCAGGGCCTCGGTTCAGGTCGTGACAAACTTGGTATCAGAGCATGGTTCAGGGTCCCAGGGTGCCTACGAAATCACATCATGTAGTGTCTTGTTTATGGGTGTGTAGCGCACCATACTTCTAAGAAAGGGGCTACTAGGCATTTAGGAATATTTCCCCTCTTTGTGATCTAGTTCGTGCTTTGGAGTCTAATCTGCCTCTAGTCAATGCTCTTTTGCTTTTTTCAGAAAAATCGATCATGCCTCCTTATCGCACTATCGATCAGAATGCACAGACAGATGAAGTCTGTCGCACTCACGGGATATGGACCTATAACAGAGCTCTCACCCCAGAACCTATTCCAACTCTGGGAGAAACTCCAGTCCCGACCAATCCAACCGAGCTCCATAGACCAATATTAACCGTCCCCTAACTTCTCAGAGGGTTATTTCTAATGCAGAATTTAGACAGTTTATTCATATGCTAGCACAGTTGGTGGCTAATTAGGCTCAATTATCATAAGATATTGGGTCTACATCTGTTACATATGAGGCTACTAGGGTGGGTTAGTTCATGAGAATGAACCCGCCTAAGTTTACTGGCACCAAGGTAGAAGAAGATCCATAGGAGTTTGTGGATGAGATGGAGAAGATCTTTAAGATGATACATGTGGAGGAGATAGAAGAGGTGGAGTTGGAAACTTATCATCTCAAGGATGTTGCAAATAAATGGTATAATAAGTAGGAGGATGCGAAGGGAGAGAGTGCTGAGACCACAGTTTGGGGCGAATTTATGGAAGCCTTCCTTGATCGGTTCTTTTCTCTGGATTTGAAGGAGGCCAAAGCTGAGGATTTTATGAATGTGAAGCAGGGAAATATGAGTGTCCAGGAGTACACTTTGAATTTTAACCAATTATCCCGTTATGCACCAGAGATGGCTAGCAATATGAGAGCTCGGATTAGGAAGTTTGCATTCGGCCTTTCAAATGATCTACTACTTAAATGTCAAGGGGCAATGCTAAATACAGATATGGAATTTGCTAGGCTTTCATTCCATATGCAATAGGTAGAAGAAAAAAAAAGAAAATCACTGAGTATAGAGAAAAAGACAGGCAAGCAAAGAGAGAAGGACCAGCAGATCAGTATCACAGTCAGCCACAAAGTGATAAGTGGGGTAATAAATGGTAGAATAAGAAGAATTAGGGTAATGCACAGTCCGCAGGCAACGCCCCAGCTTCTAGACCTCTAGTTGACAGAAGATCTCAGAGTTTCTAGACTAATCAGGGATCCAGAACTCAGGATACTTAGTCACAAGGTAGTGTGGCTCCGCAGCATCATACTTTTCCATGGTGTGAAACTTGTGGTAGGAATCATCTAGGAAGGTGTCATTGGGGTGCATTTATATGTGATTCATGTGGTCATTTGGGTCACTTACAGAGGGATTGTCCATTTTCTAGAAGGAATATTGGTAGGGAAAATCTCAAGCAAATTCTTCCGCACCACTACCGCCTCAAAAGGGTGCCACTTCAGCTGCTGGGAGCAGTTACAACTAGCTGTACGCTTTGACTAATGCCAGGAGGCATAGGCCTCACCAGATGTTGTCACCGGTACGTTACAAATCTTTTCCCATGATGTTTATATGTTACTTGATCCTGGGTACCCCATATGTGGCTGTTGGTTTTGGGTTTGAGCCCGAAGTCAATACCAACCCTTTCCCTATTTCCACTTCGGTGGATGATTCTGTTATTGCTAGGAGGATATATAAAAATTATGTTGTGTTTATTCTTAGTCGGGATACTGTGGCGGATCTCATAGAGCTTGATATGGTTGATTTTGATGCTATCCTAGGGATGGACTGGCTCCACTTTGCTATGCCACACTAGACTGTAGAACCCAAAAGGTTACTTTTTATTTTCTGAATGAGCCAGCAATAAAATGGGAAGGGCACTCTATATCACCTAGAGGGCACTTCATATCTTATCTGAGGGCCCATAGACTCATTTCCAAAGGTTGCTTGTATCATCTTATATGGGTTAAAGATTCTAACATCGGAAGTCTTCCTCTTTGTTTTGTCCTTTTAGTAAATGAATTCCCATAAGTCTTTCCAGATGATCTCCCAGGAATACCACCTAATAGGGAGATAGATTTTGGCATAGATGTGTTGCCAGACAACCATCCCATCTCTATTCTGCTATATAGAATGGCTCCAACAGAGTTGAAAGAGTTGAAAGAGCAGCTAGCAAACCTCCTAAATAAAGGTTTCATCCATCCTAGTGTTTTCCCTGGGGTGCACCTGTACTTTTCGTGCGAAAGAAAGATGATTCCCTGTGTATGTGCATAGATTACATCTAGTTAAACAAGGTCACTATCAATAATAAGTATTCGTTTCCTAGAATTGATTATTTTTTTGACCAACTTCAGGGTGCTAAGTGCTTTTCTAAAATAGACCTTCGATCAGGATATCATCAATTAAAAGTTAGGGAGTCAGACATTCCCAAGATAGCTTTCCGAACTAGATATGGTCATTATGAATTCCTAGTCATGTCCTTCAGGTTGACTAATGCCCCTGCAACCTTCATAGACCTAATGAATAAGGTCTTTCGACAGTTTCTAGACTTGTTTGTCATAGTCTTCATTGATGATATCTTGATTTATTCCAAAAGCGAGGAGGACCATGCTAATCACCTCTGAATTATCCTCCAGACTCTCAAAGATCATAGGTTGTATGCAAAGTTCTCCAAGGGTTAATTCTGGTTAAATTCTATTGCTTTCTTGGGGCATATTATGTCCAGTGAGGGGATTAAGGTTGAGGCAGTGAGAAAATGGCCCAGACCCACGAATCCAATCGACATTTGGAGTTTCTTGGGTTTGGTGGGTTATTACTGAAGGTTCATGGAGAGGTTTTCTTTCATAGATTCACCACTTACTAAGTTGACTCAGAAAAAGGTAAAGTTTTTGTGGTCTGGCTCGTGAGAATAGTTCTGAGAAGTTGAAGACAAGTTGACTACTGCTCCTATTTTGAATTTTTTGGAGGGTATAGAAGGTTTTGTTGTATACTATGATGCATCCTGAGTGGGACTCGGGTGTTTTCTTATGTAGCACGGTAAGGTGGTGGCTTATGCATCTAGGCAGTTGAAGGTGCATGAGCAGAACTACCCTACTCATGACTTAGAGTTAGCATCTATGTTTTTCACTTAAGATCTAGTGGTACTATTTGTATGGGGTACATATTGATATATTTACTAACCATAAGAGTTTACAGTATGTTTTCTCACAGAAAGAATTGAATCTCAAGCAGAGGCGGTGGTTGGAACTTTTAAAGGACTATGACATGAGCTGCACTGTCATCCGAGCAAGGAGAATGTGGTAGCCAATGCCCTCAGCAGGTTATCTATCGGCAGTCTTTCTTATGTGGGGAATGAAAAGAGGGAGTTGGTAAAGGATATTCACCGACTTGCAAATCTAGAAGTGTGACTTTTGGATTTCAAGGATAGAAGAGTGGTTGTTCATGAGATAGCTAAATCTTCCCTTTGTGCAGAAGTTAAAGAAAAGTAGGTTGAAGATCCCATCTTGATGCATATCAAGAAATATGAGGTCAACAAAAGGTAATATCATTTAAAATTGGTGGTGATGGTGTTTGGAGATACCAGGGTAGGTTGTGTGTGCCAGATGTAGATGGTCTGAGGAAGAGAATCCTTAACGAAGCTCACACGTCGATATATGTTGTTCACCCTGGCTCTACTAAGATGTCTCGTGATTTGAAAACCATTTATTGGTGGAATAATATGAAGCGTGATGTGGCTAACTATGTTGCCCAAGTGTTTGAATTGCTAACAAGTTAAAGTAGAACATATGAGGCCAGGTGGTTCTTCTTAAGAGATAGCTTTACCTTTGTGGAAGTGGGAGATGATTAATATGGACTTCATTATAGGACTTTCAAGGTCCCAAAACCAGTATGATTCCATTTGGGTGATTTTAGATAGGTTCATCAAGTCATCCCACTTTCTACCTGTCAGGACTAATTATTTGGGAGAGGATTATGCCAAGCTGTTCACTGCAGAAATAGTTCATTTGCATGGGGCACTTGTGTCCATCATATCTGACCGAGGTACACAGTTTTCTTCTTAGTTTTGGAGATCATTTAAGAAGGTTTTACGTACCTAAGTGAATTTGAGCACAGCTTTCCACCCTCAGATAGACTAGCAAGCTGAGCGCACCATCCAGACCCTTGAGGATATGTTGAAGGCCTGCGCAATTGATTTTAAAGGTAGTTGGTTAGAGCACTTGCCATTGATAGAGTTCGCATATAATAACAGTTTCCATTCCAGTATTAAGATGGCACTATTTAAGGCATTGTATGGGAGAAGATGTAGGTCTATGATAAGATGGTATGAAGTAGGTGAGATACAGATATTTGGGCCTGATCTTGTTCATCAGGCAATGGAGGATGTGAAGGTCATTAGAAAATGACTTAAGACAGCTCAAAGTTGTCAAAAATCTTACGCTGATATTAGGAGAAGAGATCTAGAGTTTGAAATTGGAGATTGGGTGTTTCTAAAAGTTTCTCCTTTGAAGGGACTCATGCAATTTGGGAAGAAAGGTAAGTTGAATCCTCGTTATATAGGACCATATCAGATTTTGAGAAGGGTAGGTCAAGTTGCGTATGAGTTAGAGTTGCCTTCTAGTTTGGGTTCTGTTCATCCAGTATTTCATATAAATATGTTGAAGAAGTGCATTGGAGACCATTCTTTAGTATTGCCTATCAAAGAAATCAAAGTGACAAACTCCTTATCCTATAAAGAAGAGCCAATAGAAATTTTGGATCGCCAAGTTAGATGATTGAGGAACCAACAGATAGCCTTAGTTAAAGTATTGTGGAGAAACCAGAAAATTGAAGAAGAAACTTAGGAACCAGAAGTTGACATGAGAGCTAGGTACCTAAACCTTTTTAATACAATGGAAGGTACAAACCTTGCCTTATTCTTTCTATGCCTTAGTATGCTTGAAATTATGCTTGTCTGTGTCCCGTGTCAACATTCGGGGACAATTGTTCCCAGGGGGATATTGTAATGCCCCGAAATTTTTTCTAGCTAAATTTTTGTCCCTAAAGTATCAAGCATTGGATTCTAGAATGATTTATACTTATTTTCATGTGGAATTCCTTAGATTTCAACTTTTCATTTCGTAGGTGATCGAATAAATTTTCCCCCGACATAAGATTCATCCAATACGGACACTCGGTGAAGGAGTTATGATCAATTTAAGTCCTAGTCGTAAAACACCGTGATTCCAGGCCTTGACGCATTGCGGAGAGGGTGTAAATGACAATGGTCAATTTCCAGTGAAAATACGCGATGGTGGCGCATCGCGGAGTGGGCCAAATTCCCATTCGTCAATTTCCAGTGAGCCACCGCGATAGTTTTTTCCAGTTTCATTCAGAAGCTAACAAGGGTAGTTTGGACTTTTTCCAAGTCTCTTAAAACGTCCAAACTGGAGATTAAGGCCTCTATAAGCATAATATATGACATTCTCAAGATTTTCCCTCAAAACAAAACCCTAGTTCATATACTTCTCCTCCAAGAAACTCAAGATTCAACCATGGATTTTTGAAATTGATCGGAGATTTGGAATCCTAAAATCATAGGCTTCAAGGATCAACCATTATTCTTCATAATCGAGGTACGCGAGGTTTCCTTAAAATATCATGGGCATAGAAATCATGTTTTTAAGAAAAGGGTTTTGAATTTATGAATATATTCATGTTTTAGAAACATTGATGATATTGTTTTGGCCTTTCGACTTTCCCCTAAATGATTTGAATTGTTTATATGTACGTATGCATTGAAAACCGTGAATTGTGAATTGAGAGAATGAAATATATAATATCTCTCCCATTACTTTATTATTTGATTTATAAGTTATGAATCCTTACATTTTATGGTTTACAGAATGATTCAAGATACTATTTGTCTTATGTGAAATTCATGATAATTAAGAATGGGAGAGAGGAATGCTTTTATGATTTTAAATGTTGAGACTGATAAACAAAGAAACTTCAGGAATATTTTTAAGAAGTTGGCCACTACTTGTTGAAATTGTTGAAAGAATGGAAAGTCTTTGCATGATTTTTGACTTATGATTTGAGATATGACTCTTCTTACACTATATGCATGATCAAGTGGCCTGAACGTTATTTTAGAATGAAATAATCATATATGACTTAGAATTATAACTTCCAAGTCTTGGTATGACGATACCAATTCAGACAATGCCATAACAAACACAGACTAATACAGAAATCAGACTTTATCAAACTTGCATGTTTTAGAATTTCAGAATGATGCATGTTCAGAAAAGGCTAAAATAGAGCATAAAGAGATTTAGGTGGTTCCCTGAAGAGGGCACGAGTTTAGATAACTCATTGCCCAAAACCATGATTTGCCGATTCGAGTATATTATATTACGTTGGCCTAGTGTCGTATGGTGTATCAGAATCAGAGACTCCAACCCTTGCGGCATACTTGGGTTGGGGGCTTCCCCGCTGAGTCAATGGAGGATTCCATATAGCCCATGCAATATCAGAGTTGTAGGGGAGTGCCACCTAACTCAGAAGTAATAAAAAGAACAGACATTGCATGGACAAGAATGATTTATGATTTCAGAAAGTGCCTATGTGTTTTGACAACTGTTTATGCATGATGTTTTAACAAATTGCTCTCCACTATTTTACTTATATAAAACTTTTATTTTGGATTACTTTGCGCACCAGTACATTGTATTGACACCCTCCCCCTATTTCTCAGGTTCTAAGTCTCAGTCTAGGGGTCCAGATAAACAGTAGATTTCATCAGACAAAGTTGCAGTGTCCAGTTGGTGAGCCTTCTATATTTCAGAAGGCCTGTTTATTTTCAGACAATTATTAGTGGTTACGGTTTTGGTCTACTGGGGGCCTTGTCCCAGCTTTCAGATTATGTTAGAGAGTAAGTATTAGAGATTCCGCAGACGGTTTACAAATGTTGCTAGTTATTTTTGGATTTCGTTCTTCAATTTTAAATTCATATCAGATTTATGATCATGATTCCTTCTTGTTATAACTTCCGTATTTTCTTATTTATGTATGAATGGTGTATATGATTTCAAGTTAGAAAGGTGTCCGGGCCTTCATGGTTCGGGATGCTCATCACAGCCAGGGCCTCGGTTCGAGTCGTGACAGAGAGATTCTTCCTTGTTTATGTACTAAACTCTCCCTATTCTAGAAAAAATGATTTCGTCGATACCAAATGTACAAACTAAACTTTGGATTGGGAGTAAAAAGGACTTACAAGCAATGAAAGAACAAAAGAAAAATAGGAAAGGAAGATTTTAGATTGCTATTAAAAAATAGCTAATGAAAATAAAACAACATAACTCTTAGCATGACCCACCTATACCAGCCTACGCTTCCTTTTATAGCCCCAAGTCACATGCAGTTTCAACTACGCTCGCACTCATAATTTGCTAATCTTTTATTGGACCATGTAGCTCTTTTTCTGCATCCTAGTTTACATGTTGGCCCAAGTATGGAGTAGAGTTCATAACACCAAACACACCCTAAAACTTGAACTTGTTGATAGAGATCAGACCTGGCTGGAAATGCGATAGAATAGAAAGAACTTTGGTCTCTTATTTTGTTTACATGATAAGGTTAGTGGACACTTTAAGGATTTGATACTAATCCCAAATCTTTGTGCTTTTCCTTGTTAGCACCTTGTCTTTTCGACAAAGTTAAAAGGAAAAGGAATAAGAGAAGACCTTATCACTTTCTATTTTTCTAAATTGAGAAGTTACATAACTTGTGGCAATTCATCCATTATCATACTGAAGTTCCTTTTTCTTTTTTTCTGTCACATACACAAGAAAGTAAGAGATATGGATTATGTTGCTATTACTTGTCTTATGAGAACCATACACCAATAAATGGAACTTACTGGATGTGATTTGCAACTGTTCTATGAAAATCTCGAACGTTTGAGAGCTATTCTGGAGAAACCATGGAAAGAAACAGACAATCTCAAGGCATTAACAAGCTCGGAAGCTGAAATCGCCAAACTAGCATACAATGCAGAGGATTTGGTTGACTCAGAATCGAGAGAAGTTCTATTAGCACAAAATGTCGAGGAAAGAAGCAGAGCTGTGTTGGAGTTCCTTTTTGTCTTGGAACGAGCACTAGGATGCATTGGTTCCACCATGAAACAGTGGATGGCAACATCGGGAAGCATAAAAAGTCTAAAAGAACAAACTTACTCTCTTGTTGGTTTACCTGAACATACTGTAGAGCGGCCCCAGAATATGATGGTTGTCTATGAAACTGTGTTCGAGATGATTCTGGATCAACTTGCTAGCAGAGAAAGGGAACTAGAAGTTGTCTCAGTTGTAGTTATGGCAGGCATTGGCAAGACAACTTTGGCTACAAAACTCTACAGCAATCCAATTCTTCCAAAAGCTACTGTTTCACAAGAGCATTGTGTGAGAAATGTACTACTAGCCCTTCTTTCTACTACAAGTGATGAACCTGATAATCAACTAGCAGACCGACTGTATAAGCTTCTAAAAGGAAAGAGATACTTCGTAGTCATTAATGACATATGGACTGCAGAAGCTTGGGATGATATAAAACTTTCTTTCCCAGACTGTAAGAATGGAAGCCGAATAGTCTTGACTACTCGGAATGTGGAAGTGGCTGAATTCTAGCTCAGGTAAGCCTGCTTATCACATACGCCTCATGAATTTTGATGAAAGTTGGAGTTTATTGTATGAAAAGGTCTTTGCGAAAGACTCTTTTCCCCATGAATTTGAACAGCTTGGGAAACAAATTGCATTTAAATGCGGAGGATTGCCTCTATCAATTGTTGTGATCAGGGGGCTTCTTTCCAAAATAGGCAAATCATTGGGTGAGTGGCAAAGTGTTTCCAATAACGTAAGTTCAGCAGTAAGCACAAATGTTGATGTTCAATGCATGAAGGTGTTGGCTTTAAGTTACTTGCCTTCTCACCTAAAACCATGTTTTTTATATTTGCAAATTTTGCAGAAGATCAACTGATTTTTATAGATAAAGTTGTACAGTTATGGGTTGCAGAGGGATTTTTGAAGTTAGAAGAGATGAAAAGCATAGAAGAGGTGGCAAAACATGTCTAAACCAACTTATAGATAGAAGCTTAATTTCCATCTGCAAACATCCGCGATTTGGAAAAATTGAGTGTTATGGAATGCATGATGTGACCCGTGAATTCTACTTGAGAGAAGCTCAAAACATGAATTTTGGGAATGATCTCAGAGGAAAGAGTGATCAAAATCCATGTACGCAGTCCATGCAGTGTTCTTTCAAGAGTCGAGGTCGGATCAGTATCCATAATAAGGAAGAATATGTTAGGTGTCGTAATAGTGAGGCTTGTTCCTTTATATGCTTTGGTAGATTCCTATGTCGTGTGACAGTTTTCTTTCAAGCTAGTCAGAGTACTACATCTTACTTTACGTAGCTGTATAAATTTTCCCAGTGAAATGCTTCATCTAATTCACTTGAGATACCTATCTTTGACCCTTTGTTCTTTCTTAGAGCAATATCGAGAGATTCCCTAATGTATAATAGGCATTCCTCTATCTATATCATGCTTTTTTTATCTGCAAACTTTTATACTTAACCTATCGGGTGTACGTTTGCAATATCCAATCATGTTACCATTGGAAATTTTGACGATGCCGCAGTTGAGGCACCTCCGCTTGGATTGGAACTACTTGCGGAGTCATGAGCCTACAGAGAAAAGTCTGGTTTTGAAAAATTTGAAATGTTTCTCTTGATTGAATCCTCAGTATTGTACTGGGTCTTTCTTTAGACTATTTCCCAATTTAAAGAAGTTGGAAGTATGTAGTATCCCAGAAGACTTTAGTAGTTGCAAGGATATGTATGATATTATCTCGTTAGATCAGATCGAGGAATCAGAATGTAACATCTCATATTTTCGAACTAGAAATCGAACTGGCATTGTAACACCCCTGCAAGAAATCCTCCATATTTTATCACCTAGTAGCATGCTTATAGAGTTGAAAACTTGAAAAAATTTCTAAGTGTCAAAGAGACTTAGTCTCATTTTAAGCCTCCGAACTTCGGAGATTTATTTGACAACCTTCGTTTTTGGATTTTCAAGTTGCGTTGTGATGGGGCAAGGTCGCAGTATATCTGGGGTGAGTTTTGAAATTTTTAGACGAGCCTAAGGGTATGTTTGGTGTTCAATTCCAGTAGCTCAGGGCAATTAGGAGGCATCGCCTGGGATACCCCGCCGTTCTAAGCGGGGCGCCGCCCGGGATACCTTACCGCTATAAGGTGGGCGACGCCCTGGGTACTCTGGTGGGCGCCTCCCGGGGTATCGCGCCCAGCCTATTTCTAGTATCCTTGTCCGTTTCATTAAGGGTATTTTGGGTATTTTCAATCCCCCAATCTTTTAAAACACGGGATTTAATCCCAAACACACCAAAATACATTCACTTCTATCAAATTCTCTCAAGAACTCTCCCTAGGGTTTCAAACAAGATTCCCAAATAACTCAAATTCAACCATCGGTTTTGGAAGATAATTGGAGATTTGGAATCCTCAATCCATAAGCTTCGAGAATCATCCATTATTTTTTGAAATAGAGGTACGTGGGGTTTATCCTAAATACTACATGGGCTTAAAACCATTAGAGCATGATTTTAAGGTTTACAGGCATGTATTTTATGGGGGTTTTGAAAACTATATTATTGATTATGTATTTTGAAAGTTTCAATGCTGTTATTGTTTTGACCCTGTGTCCTATCCCCCTAAATTGATTTACATGTTTATGTATATGTATGGAATTTGAGATTTAAGATTTGTTTGAGAGCATAAATTATGAACTCCCTCTCTTGTATTAAATTAAAGATTATGATTTTGTGATTTATAAGATGTTTTCGCAATAATATAGCCTTGGAGCATGATTTGAAATTGTTGAGAGGATGTTTCTTGATATAAATGTGTTCTTGTATTTGAAAGAAAGAATTGCATGTAAATTGAGAACTTTGACATGACCACTTTGTGCTATTGAAATGTTTGACAAAGATTAGTCCCTTGCGTGTGTTTACATGAGATTTGAGAAAGAGTCCATTTGAATTGGATTATTGAAATGGTGGTCCCAAAACTTTTGTTTTGAAAATAGAGATTTATGACAGACTAATAATGGCCAGAGATGTGACTTGCAAGTCAATGGTATGACGATACCATATGTATTTATGCCATGATAGATTTTGTTTTCAGAGTATGTCTTCAGAGCGTGTTTTCAGAGTATGTTTTTAGAGACTGCATATTTTGATAGAGTTTTAAAAAGGGGCTTAAAGAGGGTTAGGTGTTTACCCGAAGAAGGCGCGAGTTCAAGCAACTCTTAGCTTGAAATCATATTTCTCGATATGGGTAGATTATTATTGTATGCTACAATGGTTGTATAGCGTAGTAGATTCAGAGACTTTGACCCTTGAGGCACACTTAGGTTGAGGGCTTCGCTGCCGAGTTAATGGCAGTTTCCATATAACCCATGAAATTTTTTAGAGTTGTAGGGTATACTACCTAACGTAGAAGTAATACAAATTTGTCAGAGTTGTGATGACTTTTACAGAGTCTTTTAAAATGCCCATGTGATTTCTTACTATATTATATGTTTGTGAACTATTTTACATTGCTCTCATATACATTGAATATAAATTATTATTTTGGATTTGCTCTGCGTATCAGTACATCTGCATTGACCCCCCCTCCTCTCTCCAGGTCCTAAGGCTCATTTTAGGGGTCCAAATAAGCAGTAGATAATTCAGATAGCTGATCAGATTGTGCAGTGGTGACCCTTCTCTATTCTAGAAGGCCTGTCTTTTCAGATTATGTCACTTAATTAAGTTTTGGTTTACTAGGGGCCTTGTCCCAGTTTCAGACAGTTGTCAAATTTTCATCTAGTAGAGATTTTGCATATTGAGTCAGATGTTATTTAGATGTAGTTGATTAGTTTCCATACTTATGTTGAATTTAGAATTGACCATGTTTCCGTAGCAGATTATGTTTTTGCATTTTTTTATTATATGAATATTGTGCATGATTACCAGATAGAGAAGGGTGTTCTGGGCCTTCATGGTTCAGGATGTCCATCATGGCCAGGTCCTAGTTCGAGTCATGACAAACTTGGTATCATAGCACGGTTCATTGTCCCAGAGTGTCTGCAAAATCATGTCGGGTAGAGTCTTGCTTATGGGTGTGTAGCGCGCCATACTTATAAGCAGGAGGCTATAAGGCGTTTAGGAATGTCTCTCTTTCTTCATCTTCTAGTTCGTGTAATAGAGTCAGAATATTCCTCTTTCATACTCTAATTCGTGCTATGGTGTCGCCCATATGAAAGTAACAGTCACCCCAATTCTTTGCTTACTCTGATGTTCTCAAACATGTCTCATAATTGGGCTGATTCAAGGATAGAAGTTTAGAGTCTAAATGGTATAGTTATTTCTGATTGAATCATATAAGAGTTTTGCAATAACGTGGGAAGAGTCCTTTAGTTCTTTAGGGTGTATTAGTTCTGGTGTGAACCTTGGTCTTAATGAAATCGTGCTTTTCAGCCTATAGTACTAAAAGTATTCGGTCCTTTTCAAAATTATGTTACAGATGTCATATTTTAGAAGGAATAATATGTAGAAGAATATTGGAACTGCATTTCCACCCAAATAGTAGTATAAGTTAAAGTGTCGGTGTCATGACCAATTCGTAGTGAGATTAGACCAAGAAGCAGGTGGTATGAAGTCACAGAGTTAGAAGTCAGAGTGAGGGCGACTTTTGTGTAAATAATTATTTTAATTAAATAACTGATGTTTGAGGATGATTTACCTCTCTATAGTGGTAGACTAATGTGGTAACTAGTAGCATGTGTGGATTGTATGGTAGTTTGTGGGGGAGGTGTTTGACTCAGATTTCTATTTATACAGAGTAAGATGTGTATTCTTAGATCATTGAACATCGTGGGTCAATTTTCTATCTCTTATAATATGCAATCTTGTTATCATGGTGTTTTTGAAAAAAAAAATCAAAGTCAAGTGAAGCCGTGTGGGGCTCTTTCGATTCACTAGCATAGTTTCCTTGTCATTCATCTCTTTTTTCTTGTCCAAAACACAAAATCAAAGTCTAGTGAAGCCGTGTGAGGCATATTTTGATTCACTAGCAGTTTGTTGTTCATCTTGTTGTTCTGGTGTTGGTTGAATATATGTATGGTCGAATATTTTTGTATGAGAGTGGTAATAAAGTGATACATCCTTGTGTGTTAGTTTAGTAGAAGGTAGAAAAGAAGTTATTAGTTAAGGTGAATTGTTGATTGCTTAAAGTATGAAAAGAGTTGTTGACAATGTTTGTTGTGAGCAAGTAAGGTGTAGTTTATTAATGAAGGTACTTAGTGGAAGAGTGTCATTGAATTAGATGCCCCTGAGATTGTAAAAGGGAGTTTAATTGAGACTTATAGAGATTTGCCCTAATTTTAGCTGTATAAGGGTAGATAGTAATATTGTGTAGAAGGAGGACGTGTTAATGGGTTTTAAATAAGATAGATCATAGGATTGTGATTGATCCTTACTGTTATGAAGTTTTAGTGGATTAATGTTTTCAGATGTTTGGCATGTAAGAATATTGTGTGAAGTTGTGGTTCCTTGTAGCTAGAACTAGAAACTAAGTTGGAATAGTAGATAGTGATCAAGGTGGGTATAATGAATAATATGGTAGATGTTAGTTGTGTGAAAATGATCTTGTAGGCTTGAACAGCGTATACAAGAGCTTAAGTTTATTTGATTCGAAATCAAGTCTGGTGTTGTAAGTATGATGTAGAAGTACGCCCAAGTTGCTATGGGGCTATATTATTTTTTTTTAGGATCAATGCATGTTGTGTGGATAGTAGTACCATTGAGTTGCTAGGTGGAGAAAGACTAGTTAAATAATATGTGATATTCGTGATAGCTAAGTTATGGAGTTATGATTAACGATGTTGAGCCTTTTAAGTATGATTTTGATTCTCATGGTTTAAAGGAGAGATATAAGTTTTGAGATGCGATACCGGTAGACTATGACGGAAGAAGTATGATGTGTTAGAGGTTGATGATATCCATGTTTAGTGTTAGAATCTAAGTTAGTGAATGTTTAAGTTGTTATATGACGACTTTTGGGGCTATATAAGCCTAAGGGTTGAATCTTAGAAGGAGATATTAGTATTGGGTGTTATACACGAAGATACCATCTTTCAGAGTAAGGTTAGTTTTATGTGTATTGTATATCCCGGACTCTAGAGTAGAGTGATTTCATTTTATACCAGTGTGTATACAGTGGTTCACCATCTCAGAGTGATGGGTTGAATCTATGGGGGAGACGATAGAACAAGTAATCAAATTAAGCGTTCAAATTCTAATTGTTGTGCCAGTAAGTGGTGGAATAGCCGTGAGAAGAGTGATGCTCAGTCTATTCTTATTTCAGCAGTTTGCTTCAGTTATTCCGGTACATCTCATGCTTTATATTTCAGCTCCACGATCATAGTTTGTATTCATGGATATTGTAACGGCCCGAAAATAGATCCCGAGACGTCACATGGGACTTAGGGCTACGAGTAGCCCCAAGATAACCCTTTTGAGCCTACTATTCACTTTATCACTTAATATAGCTTACAAACCCATCCATATTATAATATTATGCCAAACCAGAGCTTACACAATATGAGGTACTGTCTAAAACTACAAAATCCATCACACCACAGTCAATCCGACAAGACTCTACTAATTACATAACTGAGGAGCCATTGGGACAAATCCCCAACTGAATCGAATTGAGATAGGAATAAAATATACAACACTGATAATCTGAATACTTAGTCCTTGAACTAGGATGACTCACTAGCTGCAGGGATGTGGAATCAAGGTACTCGGATATTACTGATGTTGCTGAGACTGAGCACCTGAACCTACATAATAGGAAAATGTAGCCCACACCCGAGGGTGTGGGTCAATACTATGAAATGTACCGAACATATGGGGATGTATGCAATTTCAGAAATGTACATATCAAGTCTTTATATAAAACATGCATGCTATAACAAATGACTCACATAGTTGGAATAAAATCATCATGATCATGGATAAATAAAACATATATTACAAAACACATGAGTCATTTCAATAATTTCTCAATTTACTTCTTTATGTATTTCAACATCTGTAATAATCAAACTTCAGAACAATTTTCTTTTGGAATATAACATCTCAATCTTTCGTAACAACAACTTTCTCAAAACAATTCTTTCATAACACATATTTTCATCTTATATAGAATAAAGACACACACACAGTGGGAGTTTCTTATAATCGACATAAACCATGTGAGCTACATGGAGTCCAACATCCAACCCACGTTGGGGAGAGCTATCCTATCCTTGCCATCGGAGTAGGACCTTAATTATCAATTCAAACACTAGTGCTCACTATATATCATCCTCAGGTTCACATCCTACAGGGGCAGGTAGTTCTAGGGAAGTACCACACTTCTCGCTCGGTGCAAAATACTACTCCCGGACATAGCACAGAACTTTTAAAAGTAGCCTCAGGCTCACATCATAAATAATTTCTATACTTGCAATTGGGTGCCAATATACTACCCTTTCATCATATCTCAATAAATTTTTGGATTCCTTGTCTCAACTCAAA
>NC_061119.1:211765837-211838618 GCF_002878395.1 Capsicum annuum
ATAATTCTTATCTTTTGAAAATATTTATAAAACTCTTGTCAATAACCCGAGATCAAATTCTCCATATAATTTCATCACATATAATAGGATTCAAAATATATAATATCAATATATCCAAAATCATATCCGAGTTTCATAATTCAACAATTGTCTCAAAATCTTTAATTATCAATATCAAGCTATTAAAACTAATTTATCTCATAAACATCCAAATCTCAATATTTCAACATTTCATAACATATTTCCGTTTCAAATACTTAGTATATATTTATTTAACAACATAAATTCTCAATATGACACTATAAATCAAAGCAAATATATCAAATCAAATCATAATATAAATATCATGTCTTCGATATTCAAAACCTTGATAAATTCCAAAATCTCAAATGATATCAATTGATATAGATTTCAACATAAATATCAACATAATCTTTATAAAAGTCAAGTTTTGGGCACAAGAACAGAAGAATTATTCTTGTTCAATCCTCACATACCTCAAATCTTTGTATTTTGATGAACTTCCAAATTCCAGAACTCTATTCGTGAAAATAATATATGCTCCTTGAAGATCTCGACCGAAGGAATCTAATTATCGGATTACTTTTGAAATTTAACGGATGAATTTTGGTAGATCTTGGAATTTTGTTTCTGAAGTTTTGGAGCTCTGTACTAGTTTTTGTTTTCCAGAATATTGAATGGTACAATTGTACCAATTATTGGACTAAAATACGAAGAAGATTGAAAAAGTTGTTGGAGCACCGAAATCCATCAGGCGACGCCTGTCCAGAAGCACCAGAGTATACTAGGTGGCGCCTGGTCTAGTGCACTAAGATTACCCAGGTGGCGCCTGGTCTACTGCAGTGCAGTTGCCAGGCGGCGCCCGCTTATCACGTGGGCTCACTGGTTCGCAATCCAAATGCAGCCTAAACAACGTCCAAAAATTCCAAAACTTACCCGAGATGTACTATGGACTTCCACGATCGTAACACAACTTTAAAATTAGAAAACGGATATGGGGAAGGTCTCCAAATAAATCCTCAAAGTTAAGGGCTCAAAATAAAACTAAGTGTTGGAATGTTTTATCAAATTTTCAAGATATAAGACTTCTTTCAACTCACTCCCTCCGAAGGCTTAAACATCACGAAAACTATATGAGGTATTACATTATCTCCCCCTTGGGAACATTTGTCCTCGAATGTCCCTCGTAAAGCCAGGAATAGATAGAAAACTGAGGATACATGACTGAAATAGCTTACTCAATTAACTCAACTTCATGTTAATCTCTTGGATACTTCAATGAATGCTATAAGCTCTTAATGATAATGGCTAGACAATTGAATCAAGAATAAGAAAGAATAGTACCTTTGGTTTGCTCGGAGAAGAGATGGGGGTACTTGGATCGCATATCTGCTTTCGCTTCCCAAGTAGCACCCTCAACAGACTGATTTCTCCACGACACTTTGACTAAGGGAACTTCTTTGTTCCTTAGTCTACGGATTTGGAAATCTTGTATCTCAACTGGGACTTTGTCATACGAAAGATCATTCTGAACATCAGGACTCCCCAAAGGATCTATCATAACAGAATTACCTATACACTTCTTCAGCATGGATACATGGATTACAGGATGGACAGCTGACAATTCTACAGGCAATTCAATTTCATTAGCTACCTTTCCAACACAGTTTAGAACTCTGTAAGGGCCAACATAATTAGGGCTAAACTTTCCTTTCTTGCCAAATCTTTTCACCCCTTTCATGGGTGAAATCTTCAGATACACAAAGTCACCAACTTCAAATTCAAGTTCTCTTCTTCTCACATCGGCATACGATTTCTGACTACCCTGAGCTATTTTCAGTCTTTCTCGAATCAGCTTAACTTTCTTCATAGCCTCGAACACTGTATCAGGTCCAGTCAAAGTAGCTTCACCCACCTCGAACCAACCTATGGGTGATCTACATCTTCTACCATATAAAGCCTCAAATGGAGCCATCTAAATACTGGAATGATAACTGTTATTATAAGCAAATTCAATTAGTGGCAAATGTCTATCCCAACTACCTTTGAAAGCAAGTGCACAAGCTCTCAACATATCTTCTAAGGTCTGAATAGTTCTCTCAGCCTGACCATCTATCTATGGGTGAAAAGCGGAACTAAGATGAACTTGGGTACCAAGACCTTTTTGGAAAGCTCTCCAAAACTGTGAAGTGAACTGAGTACCCCTATCTGAGATAATGGACAAGGGAACTCCATGCAACCTGACTAACTCACGAAGGTACAGCTTAGCATAATCTTCTATAGTAAAAGATGTATGTACAGGAAAGAAATGTGCTGACTTAGACAATCTGTCAACAACAACCCAAATCGAATCATGATGACGATGTGAAAGAGGTAAGCCAGGCACAAAATCCATATTCACTACTTCCCACTTCCAAGTAGGAATACTAAACTCTTGCATCTTACCACCAGGTCTCTGGTGCTCTACCTTAACTTGTTGGGACGTTTCATACTTAGCCACAAACTCCGCTATATCCTTTTTTATACCACTCCACCAATAAATTTCCCGCAAGTCATGGTACATCTTGGTAGTACCAGGATGAATGGAATATCGCGTGCCATGTGCTTCAGCCATAACTCTCTGCCATAAATCATCAACACAAAGAACACATAATCTACCCTGCAATCAAAGCACAATATATCCCCCTTGGGAGAAAACCTCTACCTTTTGGTCTTTGACTGACCAAACTAGGATCTAAGTCTTGCTTCTCTTTCACCTCCAACACTAAAGAAGATTCGGAACTACTCTGCACCCCTATACTACCTTCAGCTGAATCAAATAATCTAACACCTAATATAGCCAAACGATGTACATCACGAGCTAATTCTTTCTTATCTTCCTCTGCATGAGAAACACTATGCATAGACAATCTGCTAAGGGCATCTACCATAACATTGGCCTTGACCGGATGATACAGCACACTCATGGCATAATCTTTTAGCAATTATAACCATCTCCTCTGCCTAAGATTCAACTCCCTCTAGGTAAATACATACTGCAAGATCTTATGATCAGTAAACACATCAATATGAATACCATACAGATAATGTCTATAGATTTTCAAAGCAAAAACAATAGCAGCTAATTCAAGATCATAGGTAGGGTAATTCTTTTCATGCGGTTTCAACTGTCTAGAGGCATAGGATATAACTTTACCTCACTGCATCAACACACAACCTAAAACAATTCTAGAGGCATCACAATACACCACAAAACTATCAGTACCATCAGGTAAAGCTAACACGAGAGCTAAAGTGATTTGAGCTTTCAACTCCTGAAAACTCTTCTCACAAGCATCTGTCCACTAGAACTTAAATTTCCCTTGGGTCAACTGAGTCATAGGAGACGCAATAGAAGATAAACCTTCAACAAAATAATGGTAATAACCAGCTAGACCCAAGAAACTCTTAATGTCAGATGGGGAGGTAGGTCTAGGCCAATTCTTTACAGCTTCTGTCTTTTAGGGGTCAACTCGAATGCCTTCGGCGGAAACAATATGACCCATAAAAGCCACTGACCTTAGTCAAAATTCACACTTGCTAAATTTGGCGTACAACTGATGATCTACTAGAGTTTGTAAGACAATTTGGAGATGATTAGCATGGTCATTCTCACTATGGGAGTGCACAAGAATATCATCTATGAATAGAATGACAAACATATCAAGGCACTATTTGAACACTCAATTCATGAGGTCTATGAAGGCTACGAGGGCATTGGCTAACTCGAAGGACGTGACAAGAAACTCAAACTGACCATAACGGGTTTGGAAGGCCGTCTTTGCAATATCACATTCTCTTAATTTAAGCTGATGATAGCCGGATCTAAGGTCTATCTTTGAGAAGTAACTCGCACCCTGTAACTGATCAAATAAATCATCAATTCTAGGAAGAGGATATTTTTTTTATAGTGACCTTATTAAGCTACCGATAGTAGATACATATAGGTAAGGAACCATCTTTATTTCGCACAAATAAAACAGGTGCACCCCAAGGAGAAACATTGGTCCTTATGAAACCTTTATCTAAAAGATCTTTGAGTTGATCTTTTAACTCCTTAAGTTCTGCACGTGCCATACAGTAGGGAGGAATAGAAATAGGATGGGTATCGGGAAGAAGGTCAATCCTGAACTCTATCACTCTATTAGGAGGTACCCCTGGAAGATCTTTCAGAAAGACATCAGGAAACTCATTGACAATACTGACTGACTGAATAGTTGGAGCTTCAGACTTAGTATCTTTGACTCTAACTAAATGATAAATGCAACCCTTAGATATAAGTTTTTTGGCTTTTAGATAGGAAATAAAATGACCTTTAGGAGACACTGAACTCCCAGACCACTCAAAAACTGGTTCATCAGGGAACTAAAATTTGACCACACGGGTACGATAATCTATGGATGCATAACATGAATGAAGGTAGTCCATACCCAGAATAACATCAAAATCCACCATATCCAACCTATCAAAGCATCAAGTATGACTCTATGAAGAACAGTAACAGGACAATTTCTGTACACTTGTTTTGCAATAATAGGCTCCCCTACTGGAGTAGAAACAACAAAAGGCTCAGAAATCTTTTCAGGATGCACTTCAAAATTCACAGCAACAAGTGGAGTCACATAAGAAAAATTTGACCCAGGTCCAGCAACACATAGATATCAAAGTGAAATACTCGAAGCATACCAGGAGGATAGTGAGGCCTGTTACTTATGCTGTGCTGGGATCTAGACATAGAAGACCTGATCCCCTACTCCTGTCTGCCTCTGGGTGCGGGGGCACTCACGGATGATGGTGCCGGCATAGATGAAAGATCCTAAAACTAAGGGCGGTTCCCTCCATGGAATCTAGTCGGACAAAACCTTGCTGCTCGGATCTGGTCCTCTTATTTCCTCTCACTCTCTCCCTTTCTCTCAGTTTATCTGCTTTTGTCTGTTGTGCATGAATCATCAATCTGGGTAGATCTAATTCCCTATTTAACATAGCAGTCCTGTATTCCTTCAATATATAACCAAAAACACTAGTCAAGAATTTATTCATAATAGTACGGTTATCAGGTATCATATCAGGAACATATTTAGATAGCTGATTGAACTTTAGGCAATACTCTTTAACAGTCATAGAGCCCTATCTTAAGTTTATAAACTCTTCAATCTTTGCCTCCCTCAGTTCTAACGGAAAGAATTTATCCAAGAATACATCTTGGAATTCCTGCCAAGTAAGTAACAGGAGCATCATCTCCCTTTCTACTCTTCTTCTATGTCACAACCCAGTCATATGAAATATCCTTCAACCTGTAGGAATCCAACGCCACACTTTCTTCATTAAAAACATGCATCACTCGCATGATTTTTCTTACCACTTCAAGATATAACTGTGGGTCTTCACCTGCTTTAGACCCATAGAATTTTGGAAGATTCATTCTCATAAAATCATGAAGTCTGGCTGCAGTAGTATCATCCCGTTGTTGACGCAAGGCAGCAGCCTGAGTAGTGGCCTGCACAGAAGCAGTCACCTCTTGGGCCAAAGTCTGAAAGGCAGCCCGAAACTCAGCATGGGTTACATTTGCAATCAGAGGATCTGCGGGCTGAGGTGTCTGCTCATTGATTCTGTGGATACTAGCTCATCGTGGAGGCATTTTCTGTCATAAGAGAGCACGAGTTAATAGAACAAAGGAACAACTATAAGCACGACAGATTATGAAAGAAAGAGATGGCTTTTCCTAAAACATCTTGTAGCCTCTTGGTCATAGATGTGGTGCGCTACACACAGATGATCAAGACTCTACGCAACACATCTTGTCAGAATCCCTAGAACTCTCTCAACCTTAGATTCTGATACCAAGTTTATAACGCCCCAAAAATGGGTCCCGAGATATCACATGGGACTTAGAACTACGAGTAGCCCCAAGCAAACCCTTTTGAGCCTACTATTCACTTTATCACTTAATATAGCTTACATACCCATCCATATTATAATATTATGCCAAATCAGAGCTTATACAATACGAGGTACTGTCTAAAAATAAAAAATCAATCACACCACAGTCAATCCGACAAGCCTCTACTAATTACATAATTGAGGAGCCATTGGGACAAATCCCCAACTAACTCGAATTGAGATAGGAATAAATATACAACACTAATAATCTGAATACTTAGTCCTCGAACTAGGATGACTCACCAGCGTAGGGATGTAGAATCAAGGTACTCGGATATTACTGATGTTGCTGAGACTGAGCACCTGAACATAAATAATAGGAAAATGTAGCCCACACACGAGGGTGTGGGTCAGTACTATGGAATGTACCAAGCATGTGGGGGTGTATGCTATTTAAGCAATGTACATATCAAGTCTTTATATAAAACATGCATGCTATAACAAATGACTCACGTAACTTGAATAAAATCATCATGATCATGGATAAATAAAACATATATTACAAAATACATGAGTCATTTCAATAATTTCTCAATTCACTTCTTTTTGGATTTCAACATCTGTAATAATCAAACTTCAGAACAATTTTTTCTTGGAATATAACATTTCATTCTTTTGTAACAACAACTTTCTCAAAACAATTCCTTCATAACAAATATTTTCATCTTATATAGAATAGAGACACACACACATCGTGGAAGTTTCTTATAACCGACATAAACCATGTGAGCTACATGGAGTCCAACGTCCAACCCACGTTGGGGAGAGCTGTCCTATCCTTGCCATCGGAGTAGGGCCTTAATTATGAATTCAAACACTAGTGATCACTATATATCAGCCTCAGGCTCTCATCCTATGGGGGCACGTAGTTCTAGGGAAGTACCACACTTCCCGCTCGGTGCAAAATACTACTCCCGGACATAGCTCAGAACTCTTAAAATCAGCCACAGGCTCACATCATAAATAATCTCAATACTTTCAGAACTTTAGTCATCCTCAGGCTCACATCATAAATAATTTCTATACTTGCAACCGGGTGCCAATATACTACCCTTTCATCATATCTCAATAAATTTTTGGATTCCTTGTCTCAACTCAAACATCGAAAGGATAATTCTTATCTTTTGAAAATATTTATAAAACTCTTGTCAATAACCTGAGATCAAATTCTCCGTATAATTTCATCATATATAATAGGATTCAAAATATATAATATCAATATATCCAAACTATTGTCTCAAAATCTTTAACTATCAATATCAAGCTATTAAAACTAATTTATCTCATAAATATCCAAATCTCAATATTTCAACATTTCATAACATAATTCCATTTCAAATACTCAATATATATTTATTTAACAACATAAATTCTCAATATGACACTATAAATCAAAGTAAATATATCAACTCAAATCATAATATAAATATCATGTCTTCGATATTCAAATCTTTGATAAATTCCAAAATCTCAAATGATATCAATTGATATAGATTTCAACATAAATATCAACGTAATCTTTATAAAAGTCAAGTTTTAGGCACAAGAATAGAAAAATTATTCTTGTTCAAACCCCACATACCTCAAATCTTTGTATTTCGATGAACTTGTAAATTCCAGAACTCTATTCGTGAAAATAATATATGCTCCTTGAAGATCTCGACCGGAGGAATCTAATTTTCAGATTTCTTTCGAAATTTGACGGATGAATTTTGGTAGATCTTGGGATTTTGTTTCTGAAGTTTTGGAGCTCTGTACTGGTTTTTGTTTTCCAGAATATTAAATGGTACAATTGTACCAATTATTGGACTAAAATATGGAGAAGATTGAAAAAGTTATTGTAGCACCAGAATCCACCAGGCGTCGCCTGGCCTAAAGCACCGGAGTACACCAGGCGGCGCCTGGTCTAGTGCACTGAGATTACCTAAGCAGCGCTTGGTCTACTGCAGTGTAGTTTCAAGGCGTCTCTTACTTATCATGCGGGCTAAATGACATCCAAAAATTCCAAAACTTACCCGAGATGTACTATGGATTTCCATAATCATAACACAACTTGAAAATTGGAAAAAGGATATCGAGAAGGCCTCCAAATAAATACTCGAAGTTAAGGGCTCAAAATAAAACTAAGTATTGGAATGTTTTATCAAATTTAAAAGAGATAAGACTTCTTTCAACTCACCCCGAAGGCTTAAACATCACGAAAACTATACAGGGTATTACAGATATGATAGGAAATCATATACTCTCATATCTCCTAGTATGATGAGTTCCCAGTTGGGTATATTCTCAGATTACACCTCTTTAATAAGTCCATGTCATGAGTGCTCTATTCCTTTTGCCTCAGAAGGGTATCAAGTTATGCTTAGTACTCTCCTCATGTTTTGGATCTCGATATTCCAACATTTCAGTGAACTTTCCCTTAGGTTGAGATAGTGTTAATGAACAATTACCTAGATGGGAAAGAGTAAACATTTAGTGTTGAAGAAAGATAGTTGTGTGCTTATTTGAGATAAGGCAGTAATTGTGAAGTAAGATTGAGTCAAAGTCTATAAGTTTGAAAGAACTTTGAGGTAAAGTTTTGTGTATGGCTTGGTTACTTGAGAATATTTTATGTGTATCATCTGAATAATGCAGGGAAGTTGTTATGGATAGAAGTAATAGATAGTATGAGGAAGGTGCTTTACGAGTTTTTGTTTAGAAGTGCATATGTGGATAAAAATATAGGATGGAATGTCATGTTTGTATACATACAGATGGATGCTTTGAGTGTTTATGAATGTCTAATCAGAAGTTGAAGGTGATTGTGGGGGTGGCAATAAGAATTATGCATGAGATGAGGAATTGTGAAATACAGGGTATACTTAATTTATGATTCAGACTAGTACTACAGTATTATATGGTGCATCCTGCGGTTTGACTTAGGCTTGAAGACAGTGAGAGGATTCAGTTCAGTTTAGACATTAGTACATCGAGATATCAGCATCCATGTGAGAAAATATAAGTGGAATCAATGAGCATGATATTTAAGGGGAAAAGTATAGTTGAGAGAGTATTTTACAAGTGTGGCTAACCTGAAAGTAAGAAGTTGCTTTGCTTAAGGTGTGATAATTCTATCCTAGTTTATGAGTTATATGTCTATATTCCGTGCTAAAGAGTGATGTCATTGTTATGTTTTCCCTAGTTGGATGTTTTGTGTAACTCATGCCCAAGATCCCTTGCTTTCTAAGGCTACTAGAACTTCTTTAGAAAGGGTGTTGAAGGAATACTACAGTTAAGTATAAGTGTCCAGTGCAATTCAGTCTGTATAGCCAGCAATTCAGTTTGACAGTCAAGCTAATCAGTTACTGTAGTTTTCCACCTTTTAACACAGTCCTACTATCCAAAGTCTCATGTGTATGACCATCCCAAGATATAATCTATTCCATCCATGTAAATTGTGAATTTAGTTCATTCCAAGCATCATGTTTCATATTCAGCTATTTGGTCATGTCTCGGTGCATAAAAGTTCTGTGCATAATCTCAAAGTTTCTAAGTATTTTAGCTCAGATAGTGTAATACCCTTGTGCGACCTAAGTCTAGTTGTCTCATGATGCGTACTCTCATAAGTTATCACTTTTCAATTCAATATGTATAATTGAATCATGAATACTTCAAGAGAATCCTAAACTCTACAACATGAATCAGCTTCTTGAAGCAAGTAAAGTCAAGTCAGCTCAAAATTCAGTTTCATCATAGAAGATTAAATATCTTAGATCGGATATATCTTTCTTAGAGGACACATTATGTCCTCGTTATTCCATACCTTTAAGCATCAACAATTTTCTACCCATCATTCGAGGACGAATGATCCTAAGGGGGACATAATGTAACACCTCGTATTTTTGAACTAGAAATTGAACCGTCGTTGTAACACCCCCATAAGAAATCCTCCATATATTATCACCTAGTAGCATGCTTATAGAGTTGAAAACTTGAAAATTTTTTGAAGTGTCAAAGATACATAGTCTCATTTTAAGTCTTCAAACTTCGGAGATTTATTTGATGACCTTCCTAACCTTCTTTTTAGGATTTTCAAGTTGTGTTGCGATGGGGCAAGGTCGTAGTACATCTCGGGTGAGTTTTGAAATTTATAGACGATCCTAAGGGCATGTTTGGTGTTTAATTCCAGTAGCTCGAGGTGATTAGAAGGCGTCGCCTGGGGTACCCCACTGTCGCCTGGGGTACCCCACCGCTCTAAGTGGGGCACTGCCCGGGCTACCTCACCGCTATAAGGTGGGCGACGCCCTGGGTACTCCGGTGCTCCAGGAAGGGCATCACCCGGGGTATCACACCCAACCTATTTCTAGCATCCTTGTCTGTTTCATTAAGGGTATTTTGGATATTTTCAATCCCCCAATCTTTTAAAACACGGGATTTAATCCCAAACACACTAAAATACATTCACTTCTATCAAATTCTCTCAAGAACTCTCCCTAGGGTTTCAAACAAGATTTCCAAATAACTCAAGATTCAACCATCGGTTTTAGAAGATATTGGAGATTTGGAATCTCCAATCCGTAAGCTTGGAGAATCATCCATTATTTTTTGAAATAGAGGTACGTGGGATTTCTAAATACTACATGGGCTTTAAACCATTAGAGCATGATTTTAAGGTTTTGATGAATGTATTTTATGGGGCTTTTGAAAACTATATTATTTATTATGTATTTCGATAGTTTCAATGTTGTTATTGTTTTGACCTTGTGGTCCTATCCCCCTAAATTGATTAACATATTTATGTATATGTATGGAATTTGAGATTTAAGATTTGTTTGAGAGCATAAATTATGAACTCCCTCTCTTGTATTGAATTAAATATTATAGTTTTATGATTTAGAAGATGTTTTCACAATAATATAGCCTTGGAGCATGATTTGAAATTATTGAGAGGGTGTTTCTTTATATAAATGTGTTTTTGTGTTTGAAAGAAAGAATTGCATGTAAATTGAAAACTTTGACATGAACACCTTGTGCTATTGAAATACTTGACAAAGATTAGTCCCTTGCGTGTGTTTACATGAGATTTGAGAAAGAGTCCTTTTGAATTGAATTATTGAAATGGTGGTCCCAAAACTTTTGTTTTGAAAATAGAGATTTATGACAGACTAATAATGGCTCAGAGATGTGACTTTCAAGTCAATGGTATGACCATACCATATGTATTTATGCCATGACAGATTTTGTTTTCGGAGTATGTTTTCAGAGACTGCATGTTTTTATAGAGTTTTAAAAAAAGGGTTAAAGAGGATTACGTGGTTATCCAAAGAAGGCGCGAGTTCAAGAAACTCTTAGCCTAAAACCGTATTTGTCGATATGGGTAGATTAATATTGTATGCTGGCGATGGCCGTGTGGTGTAGTAGATTCAGAGACTCTGTCCCTTGCGGCACACTTGGGTTGGGGCTTCGCTGTCGAGTTAATGGCAGTTTCCATATAGCCCATGGAATTTTTCAGATTTGTAGGTATACGACCTAACGCAGAAGTAATACAGATTTCTCAAAGTCGTGATGATTTTTACAGAGTCTTTTAAAATGCCTATGTGATTTCTTACTATATTATATGTTTGCGAACTGTTTTACATTTCTCTCATATACGTTGAATGTAAATTGTTATTTTTGATTTGCTCTGCATACCAGTACATTTGTATTGACCCCCCCCCCCTCTTTTCTCCAGGTTCTGAGGCTCATTCTAGGGGTCCAGATAAGTATAGATAATTCAGATAGCTGATTAGATTGTGTAGTGGTGAGCCTTCTCTATTTCAGAAGGCCTGTCTTTTTAGATTATGTCACTTATTTTAGTTTTGGTCTACTGGGGGCCTTGTCCCAGTTTCAGACAATTGTCATATTCTCATGTAGTAGAGATTTCGCAGACTGAGTCAGATGTTATTTAGATGTAGTTGATTTATAGTTTCCATACTTATGTTGAATTCAGAATTGACCATGTTTTCGTAGTAGATTATATTTCCGCATCTTCTTTTATTATATGAATATTGTGCATGATTACCAGATAAAGAAGGGCGTTTCGGGCCTTCATGGTTCGGGATGTCCGTCATAGACAGGCCCTAGTTTAGGTCGTGACATGGAATTTCTTCTTAATGCTCAAAATTATTATTGCTTTCTGGAGAGCAGTACACCTACAAGTTCTACTCCACAATATCGTCTGCCGTTTTAGAAGGAAAAGTGGTCATATCCTATAGATGATGTTCCACTTTTGCTCCTACCTCCTTCATATGCTTTTCCACAAGACCTTAAGAGTTAGCTCTTAGCAGACAATTCTTCCTGCCATGGAAGGATTTGAGCATTGTTGGTAAACTTTCCAAACTCGAGTCCCTTAAACTATCATATAATGCCTGCGAGGGCGTTGAGTGGAAGTAGCTGAGGAAGGTTTTCCTCGCTTGAAGTTCTTGCAACTTAATTAATTGGGAATTCGGTACTGGAGAGCCAGTAGTGATCACTTTCCATGACTTGAACAATTATTCCTTTGTAGTTTCTGGAATTTGGACTTAATCCCTCATGACTTTGTTGATATAACCACACTTGCTCTTATAGACATAAGCTACTATCAAGAATCTATTGGAAATTCCACATGGAAGATTCAACAGGACACTTAAGATACCTATGGATGTTCTTCTGAGGTCCATATGAGGCCCGTTCCTCCTTCTGATTGTCTACTAAGTCCCATTGGGCTTCCTTTACACCCTGTGAGTTGAACTTCTTGTTATTTGCTAGTTCATTTTGGCATCAGTCTTGATACAAGAATAATAATAGATATGGACTTATGAAAGGGTGTGTTGGATCAGAGATTTTGTGTGTGTAATTGAAGTGTAAAAGAGGGCCAAAACACACCAAAATCATTCTACTTCTTACACTTGATGGGCGCCTCACCCTTGAGGGGTATTATGGACATTTTGTCTTCTATTTTGTAATAGCTATATAAGGAAAATGTTAGGGTTTCCATAGATTAGATTTTGATGATGTTGTAAGTCATAAGATAAAGAAACACAAGTCCACTCTCTGTAAAGAGGCTTGGCCGAAACTGGGGCTTATATAAGAGTGGAATCACTTGTGTTGCATTTTGATAAGGAATGTTGGTGCTTGAGCGGTGGAATCCTCTCTTGTGTCTTCGCAAGAGAAAGGTGAATTGTTGTGTGTAGTGTTAAGGGTCCAAGAGTTACCATACTCTTGGGTTATTAAGATTATACCAACCCTTTGTCTATCATCTATCTTTTATCTTGTTGTAATCTTGTATTGTTCCTCTTGTTCTAGTGTAAGCCGTGTGGGGCATTGTGTTGTTGTTTTTCATCTTATTGTTGCTTCCATCTTGAAATCTTCTTGTTAGTTTGTTGTTCGCTGCAAAATAGATGTCAACACACCTTGTTATTGTGCCATTATTGTGTTGTTTCTATTGTTGTTGTTCAACCCGAGACTAGGAGTCATTTCGGTTCTCGGGTTTGATTAAGTTTGTGGACTGTTTTGTGCAATTTCTTGTGTTCCCTTGTTTGTATTGTATCAATTCTAGTGATTATTTTGTTGTTTAAAGCATCCACACTTGTGTCAGTGTTAGTGTATTTGTTTCTCATGCTTGACGTGCTTGGTAAAAATGTTTTCCCATTTTCTCAGGCTCAGCTTATTAAAAATTTTGGAAAATATTTTCTTTAGGAAAATAAGTTCTTTGAAAATAAGGAAAATGACTTCGTCAATAAAAGTAGGGAAAAGAAGTGGTACTTTCTCCTCCCAAGTCCCACCATCACAACAACCCACCCCCCAACCCCATCTTCATAATTTTGTGTTTGATACGAATAAGTGCTTTTAGCATAATGAGTATGTTCGAAGAGATGATGTCTTCATTGATATATTTTGTAAGATAGACATTCAAACTCAGTTAGTGATCAGATAGACACTTGACGAGGTGTGTCGTTTGAAAACGATGAGAAATGTAGGGGTAAAATAAGTTGAAATGGGCTAAAGATTAGTTATTTTTTCCTGCTTTTCCCTCCAAAAACCTCTTTGGTAATGTGGAAACATGGCAAGCTGAAAATATTTCTTTTCTTTTGTTGGATTTGTTCTGCAGGGATGAGAAGCATTGTGTTTGTTCTATTGCAAATGTGGGATCTGCAAATTTGGTTCAAGTTGCAAATTTGATCACCCAATTCCGTTCAGCGTCCATTGGGTTCACTATTAGGAACCAGTTCATTTAATTCGGCAAGGCATATTCAACCAGACATTCAAGATAACTATGGATGTTCTCTTGAGGTCCATACGAGGCCCGTTCCTCCTGCTGATTGTCTGCTAAGTCCCATTGGACTTCCTTTACGCCCTGTGAGTTGGAATTTTTTGTTATTTTCTAGTTCGTTTTGACATCAGTCTAGTGATGAGTTTGCTGTTTAATGGAAGTAGCGAAAAGAAGTATTTTCTCCTCCCAAGTCCCACTCTCACAACAACCCACTACCCACCTACCCCTACCCACCACCCTCACCCCCATCCTCATAGTTTTGTGTTTGATACGAACAAATTCTTTTCAGATAACGAGTGTTCAAGGAGATGGTGTCTTCATTATTTTTCAACATAGAAGATGCACTTATAGTCCATGAGAATGAGCATTCTTCAAAAAAATAAAGAAGGCTCAAAAGTGTAACACCCCGCATTTTCGGGCTAGAACATAAACTGTCATTCCTAAGCGTATATATTCCAAAAGGCCATAAATCCAATTCAAATGTTGTATGTTAATCATTAATGTAGTGTGGGAATCTAGTTGAGCATGAGTCGAGATTATAGAGGTCCCTTAACTCAAGGACTAGTTGAAAGCTTTCCTATCGTTCAAGTTTTAGTAAGCGTCAAAACTTGAGTCAACTTCAATCGACCATAATTCATTGTATATGACGAACTGGGTGGCCTACTATGTATCAAATTAAATCTCTTAGAATTATCTTTCTAATGATAATAATTTCACTCAAATCCGATATCAGAGAAAAAGTTATGCCCGTTTTACTCCAGCATATCAACCTAAAAACTGTCGGACGACATATCTGATGGCTTATCACATTTCTGACGATATTTCTGCCACCTTATCAGAAAATGCCATCAGCCTTAGGCAGAAAATTATAAATTTCACCTCCTAGGTGATGACCTGAGCTGACGGGCTATCATAGATCTGACGGTTTATCAGCCTTGGTCATCAGCTAAAAATTGCAGCATCTGAGAAGTGATTTCGTAGGGGTGTTTTGGTCTTTCCCTTACTTCAAAAACCTTCTCCAAGAATATAAAAGTGAACCCTAAGCATTATAATCCATATATCATCAGTTTTACAACATCTCAATCCTCTATACTCTCAAGAACAAGATGGAAAATAGGTTTTCTCCAAGATCAAGAAATCAAGAAAAATCAATCCTTAAGTTCAAGATCTCTAAGAAACAAATCAAGATTCAAGTTTCCTTCCCTTTCATAGATCAAGAATTCATCTTCCTAAGTGAATACATTCAAGAAACGGATCAAGATCCGGGTTTCATCTATCTAGATCTGGGTTTCATCTTTCAGATCTTATAAATTAAGGTACGTGGGGTGTTTCTAAAATCTCATGGGCATAGAAATCATGTTTTTAGGAAAAGGATTTCAAACTTATGAACATACTCATGTTTTAGAAGCATTGCTGATATTGTTTTGGCCTTTAGGCCTTCTCCAAATTTGATTTAAAGTGATATATGTATATATGTATGTGTTTCAAGGTTGATGATTGAATTGAGAGCATGATTCGTGTAAAATCCCTCTCTGGTTATGATTTTTCCTTTACTTATGACATGCTATGGATTGTTCCGAATGTGTTTCGAAAAGCTTAATATGAAAGGTCTTGAATAACGTCATGTTCGGATTATGGATTTGATTTCAAAAGAGAGAGGGTAGTTTATGTTGATAAATGTGAAAATATTCGTATAATGAAAGAGTGCATGATTTTGCCAAAAGCACATGATCACTATATGTTTGAGGAATTCTTGCATAGTTTTGACTTATGTTTCGGAACATGAAATCTCTTAAACTTTTTGCATGTTTGGGTGGTCTGAATTGACTTTTCATGAAAGAATCATGCATGATACATTATGGCTTAGAAAATAGGACTTGCAAGTCTTGGTGTGATGACACCAACTCAGATAATGCCGTGGTAATTCAAAACATAATAGAACACATGATTGAAATAAGATTTTTATAAGTTGAAACTAAAAAAAATGCATGATTCAGAACAGGATAAAACTGGGCATAAAGAGAGATTAGATGGTTCCCCGAAGAAGGCATGAGTTCAGATAACTCATTGCCCAAAATGTGATTTATTGATACGAGCATATTATTTTACGCTGGCCTAGTGTCGTGTAGTGTATCAGAATCAAAAACTCCAACCCTTGCAGCACACTCGGGTTGGGGGCTTCCCCACCGATTCAATGGCGGATTCCATACAGCCCGTGGAATATCAGAATTGTAGGGGAATGCCACCTAACTCAGAAGCAATACAAAGATCAGAAACTGCATTGACAGAAAGTTTTATGATTTATCAAAAATGCCCATGCGTCTTGAATTCATATCATACATGATGTTTTATAACTAGCTCTCAACTATTTTATTTATATAAAAGCATTATTTTGGATTGCTTTGCATACCAGTACATCTTTATTGAACCCCTCCCCCCTACCTATCAGGTTCTGATGCTCAGTCTAGGGGTCCAAATAAGCAGTAGATATTTCAGACAGCAGATCAGATTTTACAGTGGTGAGCCTTCTCTATTCCAGAAAGCCTGTCCTTTCAGATTATGTCATTTATTTCAGTTTTGGTCTACTGGGGGCCTTGTCCCAGTTTTCAGATAGTGGTCAGATTTTCATGTAGTAGAGATTTCGTAGACGATTTCAGACGATGTTTAGTTGATATTGGATTTTATTCCTCATTGTTAAACTAAATCTAGAATATGCCCATGTTTCCGTGGAAGATTTTATTTCTGCATTTCCTATTTATATATATGAATGGTGTATAAGATTACAAGTTAGAATGGCTCTCGAGCCTTCATGGTTCGGGATGGGCCCCAGTTCGGGTCTTGACAAAAATCCTGTATAGCCAGTTAAATTTGATCCGTTTTGTAAGATAGACATTCAAACTCAGTTAGTGACCAGTTAGACACTTTACGAGGTGTATCTTTTGAACTCTAGGAGAAATGTAGGGGGAAAAATAAGTTGAAATGGGCTAAATATCAGTTATCTTTTGTATCATCATAACGTGGCGAGCTGAAAAGATTCCTTTTCTTTTGTTGGATTTGTTCTGCTGGGACAACCATTGTGTATATTCTATTGCATATATGGGATCTGCAAATTTGGTTCAAGTTACAAGTTTGATCACCCAATGTATGTTGTTGAATAAACATGGGGTTCATAATTAGGAACCAGTGCATTGAACTTGACTTCAGAAGGGTTCGTTGAAGCAGTTTCAGCGAAGCCCAGGCGACTGTCACTCCCAGAAACAAGAAAGATGCCGTCTGGTGATAATAACATTGATATTTATCCACCAATTACCAGTCAGCATCATTATTTTGTATGTACAAATTCTTTTGAAGATGCATTTCAGTTAGTAGGTATTGGACATCTGTATAAACAAGTAAAGGAGATTGAGAACTTCTCATTCTATATATGATCTGCAAATTTCAATTGCTATTATACAAAAACTTTGAAATACAACTAAATAGAACAGTACTAATGGTCACGTGTTCTTACCTATCTCATAAATAGGCCGCGTGAATACACATAACAACAATCAAGTGAAAAGATGCCTTCAGTCCTATTGAAGCGGCTTTCGAGAAATTTCACAACTGATTCTGAGATAAGTAACAATTTATGACTATTTATAACATTGTTTGCTTTACTTGGAGTCTTCAATATACCCTACGAAGGACGAAAGAATAATTCCAGTGTCACTAGAGAAATTACACTAACTTACTAAAAACTTGACACAGGAAGTAACAGATGGGAAAGTTTCGCGAAAGGTGTAATATTTAAGTCATTACTAATTTCACGATAGGTAATTGGAGTACAAATTCACGATGTTATTTACCAGAGCCATTGTTAACATGTTGGACAGCTCACAGATCATGAACTAATAGTGAATATTCTATAAATTAATGTATCTATGTGTTGTTGTATATAAGTGTAATTATAGATATTTGATTTAGTAACCAAAGAGAATAAATATTGTGATAGAATAGCTGCGGATTTAGCGGGATAGAATAGGTGATTTTAGAGATAGGAAAGATGGATCGTTAAGGATGTAATCTTTGAATACTTTCTATTTAACGACAAGACCCAATATTGAGAGGTATTCTTGTTTCATAGAGTCTATCTGTGGTTCCTTTCAACGTTTTCTTTTGGTTTTGTTGACCATTTGTCGACAATTAGTCCTTAACACCTAGGACTTTGATCTCGGTCATAGTATTTCTAGTTTTTACAACTATTCAATAATATGTCTTCACATCAATTTGAATCATTCAGTGTTCGTTTCATTGGAAAAATTATTCATGCTGGGAATTTCAATTTCAATTATTTGGTACCAGATAAGAACTATGGCACCATATAGATGGAATCGATCCCAATCCTACTGATCCTAAAAATTTAAGTGAATGAATGATTAAAGATGTTCAGGTGATGACAAATCTTTCTCCTTTTCCCTGTGAGTTATCCATCTTTTTGAAAAACTTAAAAGAAAAAAGAGACCTTTGGTCTTTTTCTTTGTATTTGTTTATTTGAGAAATTAGTAAAGTTGGGTCAGTGAACACTTTTAGAATGTGATAATGATCACTAATCTCCTTTTGATAAAGTTAAAAGAAGTCAAGTGGGAACTTTAATTTGTTCTTTGAGTTCTTTATCAAATGCATCATTATGTATAATCGAAAACCTTTTGATGAAAATCTTCCAGAAACAACTATACTTGTCTAACTGCCAGGGTGGCTGTTTACACCTCGGCCCAAATGCACGTGATTATCTAAATATTAACATGGGGATATTCCAGTAGGTCAAGTTTTGTCTAGGGTGTCCGAAAACTAATCGAAAAAAGCACAGGCTGAAAAGAAAGCTCTTCAAAATCTGCCTAGTATTGTGGATAAGTGTTGGGACTAAGAGTTTGATGGTTTCTAAGCAGGATATGGAGTTGAATTGTAATAACCCACCTTTTTGGGCCAGAAATTCTAATTGTGGTTCCCATGTATGCAGAGTTGAACCCATTATTCTATGTATCTATATGTGGGATCATCAAATATATGATGTGAGAATATCTTTGTACATTGATCGGAGTCATAATACCCTCCCAACTCAAGGACGGGTTGAGGACTTTTCTATCAATAGAGTTTTAACGGATTCTCCAATTAGGGTCTACTCAAGAACAAGAGAAAATTAGGATTTCTTCTAAGTTCAAGATTTCAATAAAAGGGTCAAGATTAGGGTTCCAATCTTCAAGTTAAACAACATAAGGTACGTGCGGTTTTCCTAAACTACATAGGCATGGGAAATTTGTTTTTAATAATTTTTTGAATGATAAGAAATCATGCATTCATGAAGGGTTTTAAATTGCATTAAAAAGCATGCATTATGAACTCTTTCAACGCTATAATGTTTTGGCCGTGAGGTTTTCCCCTAAATTTGATTTGCACTCGTATATAAGTATGTATGCGTTTGAGTTTGAATGTTGTATTGAGAGCATGAACATATATAATCCCTCTCTTGTTATGAAGTATCTTGATTTCATGTGTGATCACTTATTCAATTGCATATTGAGAAGCATGCTACAACCGTCTTTACTACTATTTAAGACTTGATTTTTGGGTTCTGAACGGAAGAGACGGAGTTCCTTGTTAATATAAAAGAAAAGTGATGATTTAAAGAGTTGCATGCTGATACAAGAAATACCAAGGAAGGCACAAAACTGCCCACAAAACAATCCACACATTGAGAGCAACCCGAGGACCCCTTTGAGTGCTAGTTTCGGCCAACAACAACAACACAAGTATCACGAGCTTACAAGATGTTTTAACACCAAAAAAGAAACAATACAATAAGAACAAGATGAACACAATGCACACAAGATTTGGATTCAACAAGAAAAAATGATTACAAGATACAAACACTAACACAATTGCAAGAAAGGTAAGCATAGATAGTGATACATAGATTATTACAAATATAATAAACTAAAGAGTATATTAAACTCAAAACCCCCTAATGAATGTAACAACAACACCACACTCTTATGGTGACCACCAAGGGAATCAACTCATCTCAAGATCCACCGTTTCCAAACAAAGAACAATATTGACTTTTCCAAGCCCTAAACTAGAATGGCTAATCCAAGCCCTAACTAAGAACTACACTAAGGTGGTCTACTCTCAAGAGAGTATTTTCAATGTCTCATATTTTTATCATTAAAAAAATAATAAGAGAAGACCTAAAATGTCCTATTTATAGTATATTACAAAATGAGACAAAATGACTACACTACCCTTAATGATAGGGGCTGCCATGGAGTGCATTTTGGGCAAAGTGAAGTGACCAAAATGTCCTCAATGAAGATGACTCCAAAACTGTGAGCCATTAAGTGTCCAAATCCATGAGTCCTCAAGTCTTCAATGCTCCAATCAATCTTTCACTCATGACCTTGATGTATGGTAGGCTCAATGGTAGGCTCAAAATGGGTCCTCCATGCATGTTCTCGTATCCTTGAGGTGACCAAGTCTTGAGCCTCTATGTGTTGTCCTCCAAAGATATCATCAAAATATAAGATGGATATTCGTCCCATATCATCCTCCCCTTCTTGAAAAAGATTCGACCTCGAATCCAAACCTTGCAAAACCGAAGAGAGGACAAACAAATACAAACTCCCCATGGCATGAGGGTTAGGGTTAGTACAATAAATCATCTCATCATGCCAAGGTTGCACATATTTTCAATATAATCAAGGATCCTTTGAACAAAATATTAAAAACTCACTGCCAGATTTACGAAGGATTTGGTTATGGGATTTACCAAGAGTGACACTTTGGTTGTCTTGTAGCCAAGCAACAAGTTGGGTGCACCAACATCACCATTTCTACATTTGGAACTGGGTCAAATGGGAAGAGTGACCATATTTACGGGTCTAGACAACACTCTCCTTTTCCATGGTCTCCACCCAAACTAAACGACATACTCTCTACAATAGCATACATGTCATCCAAAGCAAATAGAGAGTAGAGAAAGGTATCACTCAAGTCAACTTCGACTAAGGTGCCTTCATGTGTGTACTCACTACTAGTTTCCCAATCATCACAATGAGTACTCTCAACAATAATGTCACACAAAGTAAAAGGAGAAGTAGGTTTCAAGACCACGTATACCTTGCCCTTAAGAGTACTCTCATCTTCCAAGAAGATATTTCCATCTTTCGAAGGAATGTTGTCACACCATAATGGGTTAGAATATAGGCTATAGCTTCCAAGGCAAGCTATACCATCATTTTCACAACTAGGTCTATTAGGAGTGTTTATATCATCTTCAAATAAGACATTATACCTAAAGAGGGAATGATCTATTTCACTGGCAAATTCAGAACAAACACGTTCATCACTCTCTAAAAGATCAATATCAAGTTTCAAAGTGATTTCAAGCACAAGATTTTCCAAGAATAGCTCTCGGATTCACTCTCCTTTTGTTGATCAACATGTTTAAGCACTTCACTCACTTGAGTTTTATTAATCACATCACACACATATACAAGTGGTAGACAATTTTCACAAATAAGTTGATCAACACCAATTACACAAGCCGATGTACTTCCGTTCAACATATAGGATTTAACACTAGGTGAACATAAATTAATCTTACAAGAAGAGTCAATTTAGTCATCAATACGATCAACTAGTGTATCTACACTCACAACATGTACATCATCAATAAGCGGCAAAGAATCATTAGAATCACAAGTAATTAAGCTAACACTCACACTCAATGGGCTACTAGCCACACAATTATCATTCACATGCACAAAAGTGTAAGAGTTAGCTATTTTACCTTAAATTTCTTGAGTTGACACTCCTTTGTCGTGTTGTGAAAGTCCTCCATAATTTTGGGCAGCAACTTCCCTTTGACATTGCTCTTCTTAACTTTCTATGTCGGTACCTACACAATGTCCTTAGAAATAGAAGGACAAAAAATGTTAGCTTGGTTTTGTGGAAATCCCCTCACTTCACTCCACACAACCTCTCCCTTTTTTCCACTCTCGGATCACCACCTTGCACACCCTTACTCCTCTCGATGTTTTCTCTCTCATAAGAATTTGGATTGGAGTAAGTATTCACTTCTCTTTGTGGCTCGGGCAGCATATATGTTACGAGGTGATTTTCCCACCGGTCTCTTACAACATTTGGCCAATTTTGCACATTTGGAATTCTATGTTGTGCAAACCAATTGGCACTTAAGCATACATGATCTTTTGTCAATGTAAGAATATCTCACCACACCTTCTCATGGTATTCAAATTGAGAGAAGACAACTTTGACTCTCTTAAAAACCTTAATCCCATCCAAAAAGTATGGAACAAGTAAAGGCTCGTGAAACAACCCCCAAGTAGTCAACCATGGATGGAAGGATGTAGTTTCTATAGTACCTATCATTTAACACAACAAGGCATCCCGGTATCCCACAAATGGTCACCTTTCCGGAGTGTACACTCTTTTTCAAATCAACATTGTAAGGCACACGAGTACCCCTCAATTTTAGAGATGCATACCCTCTTCTTCTCATTGGACAACCTCCACTAGAGCTAGTATAACCATTCACACTATATCGACCATGATAAGAAGTACTATAAGGTGGAGAATATGAATCTTCACACTCCTCATGTGTACTCTCATCATACCTCTTATAAGCTTTGCAAACAAAAGGGTTATACCTAACACCAAATCTAGGTTCGGAGTGAGAAATGTAAGACTCCTCATATGCCCCAACGTCATCATAAGATCCATCACGAGGTCCTACATCATCTCCAAATTCACCATAAGTACTAGGCACTTCATTCACCTCATTTTCTCCCTCAAAATTGTAACTCTCAAATCTGCCCAAGTTTTGATCATGGCTATTTTCAAAGCCTCTGCAATCTCCCTCAACTTCATAGCCATAAAAACCCTCACTACAATCATAGCCTCCCATGCCGTAGCCACAATAATCCCCAGCTATCGAAGACATGTTCCCCTAATATCACCTTTGTACCTATACAATGAACAAACAAGATTAGTAGTAAAGCTTCTCACCAACACTCGTATACACTCATCTTTGTGATTTTCACAATTGGAGCGGCAACTATTGAAAGTTGCTTATACTCCGGTAGTCAATAGGATGTCAATTCTACTTGGCGGCCGAAATGGATTCTTGTTTGATCGACTCAAGACAAAAAAATAAAATTTACTTACGAACTTGAAATGAAGAAGTTACTACAATTTAAAAATGAGAAAAAACACACAAATATCGAAGACACGAAAGAAATAGATTCAAAAACTGATTTACAACTTACTAGGTATTTACTAGTTGCCAATTAGTATGAGAATCAACAAAATGAAACTAAGAATCAACAACAAGAAACTAAGAATCTAAGATTTTGAGCCAAAAGTTTCGATATTGTACGAAATTTTGTGATGTGGCGATCTAGGATTGGTTGCAGTTTTTGAAAGGTTCTTATTTTTCCCAACTTTGAAATTTCGATTTGAATTTCGAATCTTACAGTGGTTTACCTGCCGTTGGAGAAACCAACAACAATATTGGATCCCTTTCACCTTTCAAAAAGGTTTGAATTGTCTTACACCTTTTAGGAAAGACACCTTTTGAGGGGTTGGTGGACTTTTCCTCTTTTGGACACCTAGAAAAGTGGTCTTTCTTTCTTTTGATAACTAGTCTTTCTGGTAGATCTTTTGTCTCCCTTCCCTTTTGGTAGATTATTGGGAACTAGTTTCAAGACAAACACAAGGTCTTCTCTTCCCACTACTTGGGTTTGGATCAAACAACACTATTAAAGAGTCTTCTTGCAACTAACATGAATATTGGTCTAGAACAACAAGAACATTCAATAGGAGTTCGAATACCAAGTCTCATGTTGAGCTCCAAGAACAAAAAAGACCTTTTTTGAACTTAAAACCCACAACAAAATACCAAAAACACGAGTTCAAACCACAACTTCAAATTTTAGTCCACAACAACAACACCAAAATGCACCAACAATGTTCAAGTTTTGAACCGCAACAACAATACCAACAAGAATCGTTCAAGCTCAACTTGGATCTTGACTCAATGGTGTTAGTGAAGAAAGAAGATAACACAAGAAACAACAAAAAAAGTAAAAATACACCTATATCTAGACTCAAACTCCGCCAACACAACTACAATAATAAAATTTTGGCCAAGACACAAAAATGAACAAATTTGCTTCTTTTTGACTTTTCAGTTTTCTAACACCTTTTTTTTTTATTTTCAAGTTTACGAGCCCAAGATTGATCTTGTGGGAATAAGATCAAGCCATGCTCTGATATCAAATGATATAAGAAATACCAAGGAAGGCACAAAATAGCCCACAAAATAGTCCACAAATTGAGAGCAACCCGAGGACCCCTTTGAGTGCTAGTTTCGGCCAATAACAACAACACAAGTATCAGGAGTTTACAAGGTGTTTTAACACCAAAACAGAAACAATACAACAAGAACAAGATGAACACAATGCACACAAGATTCAAGTTCAACAAGAACAAATGATTACAAGATACAAACACTAACACAATTGCAAGAAAGGTAAAGATAGATAGTAAGACAGATTATTACAAAGATTAGGAACTAAAGATTACATTAAACTCAAACACTCCTAATGAATGTAACAACAACAACACACTCTTATGGGGATCACCAAGGGAATCAACTCACCTCAAGATTCACCATTTCCAAGCAAAGAACAATATTGACTTTTCCAAGCCCTAACTAAGAACTACACTACGGTTGTCTACTCTCAAGAGAAAGGATTTTCAATCTCATATTTTCATCATTAAGCAACTAATAAGAGAAGAGAAAAAATGTCCTATTTATAGTATATTACAAAAAGAGACAAAATGACTACACTACCCTTAATGATAGGGGTGGCCATGTAGTGCATTTTGCGCACAGTGAAGATTCCAAAACTGTGAGCCATTAAGTGTTCAAAGTCATGAGTCCTCAAGTCTTCAATGCTCTAAGAAATCTTCCACTCACGGCCTTGATGTATGGTAGGCTCAATGGTAGGCTCAAAATGGGTCCTCCATGCATGTTCTTGTATCCTCGAGGTGACCAAGTCTTTAGCTTCTATGTGTTGGCCTCCAAAGATGTCATTAAAAAATAAGATAACCATTCATCCAGTATCACATGCCTTGCTACAAAATAATGGACCACTACATGTTTTAAGACTTGAAGGAGAGAATCTTTGCATAAGTTTCATGTAATCCATTATACAAATCCTCTTATACTGTTTGAATGATTTGGTGGTCTAAATATTGTTATTGAATAAAAAAGTTGTAACATGATATTTTATGTCTTAGATATATGACTTCCGAGTCTTAGTATGATGATACCAAACAGAAGAGTGCCATAATAGAATCAAATCCCTTTTTAGATTTTGATTTCATAGAGTGCATGTCTTAAAGAGTTAAAAATGGTCTTAAAGAGAGTTAAGTGGTTATATGAAGAAGGCATTTGAGTGTAAGAGATCATTGCTGGAAACCGTGTTTTGCGATACGGGTTTATTATGTCCCCAAGGGGGACCGTACGCTGGCGTAGTGTCCCTTGGCATATTAGAGATAGAGACTCCAATGTTTGCGGCAAACTTGAATTGGGGACTTGGCCGCCAAGTTAAGGGAAGATTCCATATAGCCCGTGGGTTTATAGAGTTGTAGGGTGTACCACCAAACTTCAAAGTAAGATAAAGAGTGAATCGTGAATTTCATACAAATGTTCAAAGTCTTTTAAGTATTCCCACGTGTTTTCATATATCTTAAGTAAAGTGTTTTATAAATTACTCTCATTTATGTTGTATAAAAGCACATTATTTTGGATTGCTCTGCGTACTAGTACATCTGTATTGACCCCCTATATTTCAGGATCTGAGGCACAGTCCCCGGGTCCCGCTAAGTAGTAAATTAGTGTGTCTGAAACTTACAGTTGGTGAGCCTTCTTTATTTTGGATGGCCTGGTTGTTAGACTTTGTTATTCATTTTGGTTTATGGTCCGACTGGGGGCCTTGTACCAGTTTTAAACAAGATGTTGGTTTTGATGTGTCAGATATTTCACATACTGATGTTAGATGTTGTTAGAGGTTTATGGATTTCATTCCAAAATGTTCAGTTGAATTACAATATTGACCATATTTCTGTAGAATAATTTTTCCGCATTTCTTTACATTGTATGGACGTAGTACATGATTGCCAGATAGATAAGGGCGCCTAGGCACTTCATGGTTCGGGATGCTTGTCGCGGCCAGAGTATCAGCTCGGGTCGTGACATTACCCAAGCTAATAGATGTATTAAAAACTCTTACATTGCTAATACCATTGTATCCAATGTATTAGTTATGCATAGAATAAAACCAAAATAGTGTGTATAAATAAGTTATACATTGGTTAAAAAAGTGTACCAAACAAGATATTAATAATACATACACAAAATGCGTGCATTATTTTGCTATATAATGCTATAGAATGGTCTTATAATACGGACATCCACAAGGTTGTTTTCGAGGCCTTCTTGTTCATTCTAAATTTGTGCAGTAGATTCCCGAAGTTTGAGAGTATAGTCTCTTAACTCAATCAGCTGTAGTGTGCATATCTGCAAACTCAATGGGTATCTCTTTCAAGTTTTGGCAACTTCTAATCACGAGGCGCTCAAGAACAGGAAAATTGTCATTTGTGGCTTTCCAGTACTTGAGATAATTACCTTCAATTAGCAAAAACTTCAATTGAGTAAATCCCCTAACAATTGGATACCATTCTTCGATACCAAAAGCACTAGTTATCAGCTTCAACACCTCAAGGTTAGGCAATTCAGCTATGATGTCCAAGTACGACCAACTTAGAGAATTTACTTTCAACTTCAGCTGCTTGAGCGTTGTAGGAAAAGCTTTTGCACTTGCTGGCAAAAGTTCACCAAAACAAAATAAAAAACTCAATGTTTCAAGTTGAGTCAGATGGACAAGATTGTTGAGAGGCCCAGAGTCCCGAAAACATCCATAGTCAGTCATATCTTGTCTAATTCCTAAATTTTTAACATTATGAATCCCCAAAATAACCTCGTTCATGCAACAACCAAAAGACAAGTAAGAAATAGTTTGTAAGTTTGAAAAATCCAAGTGTCTTCCTTTGTCAACAGATCCACATGGGCAATCTGGCAAATAAAATCTGGGCAGTTTGAGATGCCTTAATTGCATTAGTCCCCAAATTTGCACCGGACAAGTTGCAAATGATCGATCATCCCCTTTAATAATTAATGTCTGTAGATTCCATAACCTGTAAATTTCTGGAGGTATGTCTAAATTCTCATGGCATTGCAATGATAGGTACCTCAACCAGATGTGTCTCAACTCCAAGATTTTGAGTAATTTGAAATGAATAACCTCTGATTTGAGAATAGAACCTTGAGAATGAACACCAAAGAAGAAACTAGAACGGGTTCATTTCAAAAGATCGTTATTGTCATGATCTCTCAACTGATGATGTACAGGGGTAAGAAGAGCCCTATAAAGACCAAAGGGACAATAATCAATTTCATCACCAGTCACGCGTTTAAAGGGCTGCATATTGCATATTGAGATATCTCCATCCTGAATCTACTTCAAGCACAATGTCGTTCATGATAAAAATGTTCTCCCTTTGAATTTCTCTCACTCACAGGTCACTTATTAGATCATGAACCTTACATGATCTAATGTTTGTTCCATCTAGACTTTTCTTGCAGATGAGGACTAGACATCTATCGACAAGCTCTTGCAAACACTTCTAAGCCTCTCCTTCCAAATCATTTTCCAACTTTAGGAACCCCTCAGCTGTCCATGATCTCATCAAATTCTTCACTGGTATCTCACTCTCTTCTGGAAAAAATCCGAAATGCAGAAGACATGTTTTTAGATAGCTAGTCAAGTGATTGTAACTCAACCCAAGCACACGTGAACATTGTTCATCAGGATCATTTGTGACAAATGACTTGACATCTTTCGCAACACTTTCCCAATCTTCTATTACCATTTTAGATTTGAGAAGTCCAGCAACCACGACAATAGTTAGTGGTAACCCGTGACATTCATCTGTGATTTGCTTACCAACAGTCTCGAACTCATATGGTAATGCTTTACTTGAAAATGCTGCACTTTTGAAAAGGCTCCAACTCTCATATTGATCCATAAAGCCCATCCACAAAGTAAGCTTCTTTGTATCATCATAACAAGCTACTTCATTGTTACTGGTAGTCAACAGTATTCGACTTCCTGCATTGTCTTCAGTTGGAAAGCATCATCTCACGCCATCCCACACTTCACAACTCCAGATATCATCCAAGACAATTAAGTACCTCTTTCTCTTTAAACTTTTCTGCAACATATCTGCGAGCTCTGCTTCACCTTTCGTCTTAACCATGTCATCCATTTTGATTGTCGCTTGCAGAAGGCTCAGCAAAATTTTCTTTATGCTATGTTGTTGAGATATAGTAGCCCAGGAACGAACATCAAAACGACATATAATTGATCCATGATTGTAAACTCCTTTCGCTATGGTTGTTTTACCTATGCCTCCCATCCCGACAATCGGGATGACTTTGGGTTCACCAGAATAGCTTGTAGTTAGATCTTCTAACAAGAGTTCCTTTTGATCATCACTTCCAACCATATTATTGTTAGGATTCAGAATATTGTTTGTTGAACTTGAAAAATCTTGAACCAATGATCCCTCTGATACTTGTTCGCCTTTATCTTGAATTTTTGTCGACTCTTTCCACATACGATCCATGTCCTCTGCTACTAGTTGCAGGGTATCAGAAAGCCTCTCATGTGTCTTTTGATCATTTGCCGTTACAACTATAGTTACTCAGTTGAATTGTTGGTTCAACAATATTTGCAACTTCTTTTATGTGTACTTCCAAATCTGTCATTTCCCCAGCAATATTATTATTAGGGGAATAATAATATTTAACAGCGCCTAAGACATAAATACCTATTACTAATAGGCAAATCTTTTAACTATTTCATCATATACTGAGACAGGCTCAGTCAATCACATAGGCACACGACTGGATAAGCAGTGGAACATATGTAGGTGATATAATATTCAGGTTTCAATCTATATTCTTATGTGTCAAATGATACCTGTAAGGTGTTATATGTGGCGGCCTTGCCATGGCCTTTAGGTGATGATCTATGAGACTTACAGGATATGTTGTACTAATTCCCTTCTTTCCTTCTCTTTTTATGTAATTTTACAAATTCAACTCCACGTACTAGCAGATCGACCACGTGGTTGATTGTGATCAATGATTATCTTATACGATGAGACAACCAGTTAGTTTTGTGATGTCTAGGAGTCCTTATGATATTGTTCTGATTCCATTATTTTGAGCCACATCCCAACGTAAAATCTTATTAAATGCTCTTATGACTTTGCAGATGGGCTTAAACCTGTGTAGTTTAGCGATGTACTTGATTATGATTTTAGTTATTGATTTGGTTATTACTTTGTGTTATTAGTGTATTGTACTACTTGCAGTCTATGGCTTTTTACTCCTGCATTCATTTCAAATCATTTCATGAAAAATGTTTTTCTTGTACCGAGGGTTTTTTATGTATACCCTCTCGCAATGGCAAAGGTAGGGGTAAGTTACCACTTGTGGGATTTTCTAACTTTGGTCGGACGATAAAATTGATGGACATTATAGTCTAAGACCACAAGATTCAAAAGTTTTCTTTACTTTCTTCTTATTCTTATCAAGTCAAATACACACAAACAAAATGAAGTGGATCTTAAGTGATTTAACTTACCACATGTTAGATTACAATTTAATTAAAACTCCTTTTATTTAAATTAACAATATTTAAGCTCACGTTTCTTATAAAATTAAAGTTTTCAATAATTTCAACTATAACCTCATAATTCTTTTTGATACTATAGAATAATAAATAATATCTTGTATTTATTATTTCTCGTAGTAGACATGAAAAAATATAAAACAATAATTAAAATGTGATGAATAAGTTACTCTTGTAAAGAGATGTAAAAAATAAACATAATAAGTAAATAGAGAAAATTGAAGGAAAGGTGTCTTTTAAGTCTTGAATGAAGGATTGGTGACATTGACCAACTTAAAGGGTCAAACATAATTAGAAAACTTGATTTAGTTAATTGTGGACTTGATTAATATTTTAAAAACTTTCTAATCTTTTCAAAAATACAAATCAACCCAACTCATACCCCTCTTCAATCCAAATCAATCAGTCTCTCTCCTCTCTCTCTCGATAGCTTTTCTCAACTCTCTCCCAACCAATAGTTTTGTAAATTTCTCCTTTCAATCCTCGGTGACTTCAATATTCGATGATAAATAGTTGGGCTTCGAGTTCCTTTTCGATTTCAATCATCAATCGATGTGACAGCCTTGCTCTCCGGCCACAACAGCCTCGAATTCTTCATTGTTCCTTTTCTTCTTTCACAGGTAAAAATTTATAGCCTTTATAGTTTTGAAGAAAATGAGGAACTTGAGTCAACTTCTCTTATAGTATTAGTTAACAATTTCAATATTTCTTGCTTTAATTTGAAATGCGGTCTGAATAAAACCCTAATTTCTAGTATTTCTTCTCTTCTCTTTCGAAGTGAATTATGATTTTTTATTGTTTATTGCATTTTTTGAAGTTTTATTTTCATTGTTTGTGTTTATACAAATAAAACAACGATTTGGGTTGATTTTTTCTGTTCTTGTTCTTGGTAAAAATGGTGATATTGTTATTTTCTATTGAACAAAATCGTGCTACTATTTTTTATCTAACAGATTATTCATCTGGTGCAACATATTAACCATCTGATACAATAGATTTTTTATATGATGCAACAGATCAATCATCTGATGCAACAGAGAAATCATCAAATTAAAATTTTGATGAAACAGATTAATCATCTAATGCAACAGAGGAACCGTTGGATAGAAAATCTGATACAATAGATTTATCATATGATGCAACAGTTTAACTATCTGATGCAATAAATTAACCATATGTTATAACAGATTAACTATCTGATGCAATAAATTTACTATCGGATGAAACAAAAGAACCATCGAATAAAAAATATGATGCAACGGAGAAATCATTGGATTAAAGATTTGATGCAACTGATGAACATCCTGTTGGATAAAATCCTATTAATTCTTCCAACGGGATATGTCCAAGACTTGATTTTTCTAACTGATCATTCATCTGTCGTGATAGACGACCCTTCTGTTGAAAGAAATCTAAATAATATTGACCGTTGATAAATTTTCAAATAGATCACTCATATGTTGTAATAGATGTGCGACCTATTGGACAGACCATTCATCTTTCTCAACAGATGAGTGATATATTTTGTATAGTCGCAATAAATTACTCATCCGTTGCTGCAAGTTAGTTAAATGTTCTGACAGTTTACTTATATGTTGCAACAAATGTGTGATCTATTGTAATGCATCAGGCATCAGTTTCAGATTCAGATATTTAGTCATAATTCAGTTCATAAGTATTCAGTGAATGATTTTATTTTTCTAAGTATTCCAGCTCAAACAGTGTAGTAGGCATTGTATGATCTTAGCCTCGTTGTTTCATGATTCATGCTTGCATAATTTATCACTTTGCAGTTCTATGTGTATGATTGCATCATAAACACTTCAAGCGAATTCTAAACTCTCAGCATAGATCAGTTTCTTATGATAAGTAAAGGCAAGTCAGCTCAAAAATCAGTTTCAAAATAGAGGCTTCAATGTTACGGACTTAGTTATGAAAGTGTGCTCCTCGATATGCTTGCTCAGTGTACATACTCAGTCACCTTAGTTCATAACTCTCAGTCCAATCAGTCTCTAATTCAGCCATATATTTACCTTCATGTAAATTCATGCACTCACAGATTAGCTCAGTCATTCAGTATATTCTAGATTCATTCACATAGTTTGTTTCAGTTGTGCATATCAGCATATAGCCTTAGATTCCTCAGTATTTTCAGTTTAGTCAGTCATATTCGAGGACGAATATTCCCAAGGGGGAGATATTGTAATACCCCGTACTTTTTCTAGCTTAATTTCGCTGCTAGAATGTCAAGGGTTGACTTCAAGAATGAATAACTTCTGTTAATTGTGAAATTTTTCAGATTTAGACCTTTCATTGTGTAGAAAATTGAATTAGTTTTCCATTGATACCCAATTCGCCTAAATTTGATACCCGATTGAGAAGTTATGGCAATTTTTGTGTTGATAGTGTGTCATTTAGAAAATCACCGCATTGCGGTGAGGGCTCATTTAACAAATGTCATTTTCCAGAGGACCACCATTATTAGCTCGCATCATAGAGAGGTCCAATTTCCCATTTTTCATTTTCAAGTAGGCCAACATGATTGTACCACGTCGCGTTAATGGCCTAAATGATATTCCAATAGAATACCGCGATGGTGGCACGTCGCGTTAAAGTCCCAGGTCCCAATAGTCAAAATTCAATAGGGGAACACAATATCTCCGTGTCACGGAGGTTCCCAATTTTCCAGTCGTCAGTTTCAAGTGAGCCACCACGATAGTAACGCATCGCGGTGGCATGTTAAATAGGGATTTTTGTTTCCCTTTTCTAGTTCCGATTAAAGTTTTAAAAAGGATAGTTTGGTCAATTCCCAAACCCCCAATTCATCCAAAACAAGAAATTTAAATCCATTCTAAGCACTTTATGCTATCCATTCTCTCTCAAAGAAAAACCCTAGAACGCAAAGCTTACTCTCCAAGAAATCAAATTCCTCCATTGTTTCTCTAAGAAAACTCAAAATTGAGGATTCCCAAATCAAAATAATCAAGAGTTCATCTTTAAAAGCACAAATAGAGATTCAAGTTCAAGCTTTCTTAGAAGTTTCATCAAGTAAGGTATGTGGGGTTTTATGAACAAGGATTCCCTTCTATCCTTGTGCCCAAAACTAGCTTTTAACTTAAAATTTATGTGATTTTGAATTATTATACATGAGTTTTAAATTAGGGTTCATACCCATTATTGCTATTTGCAAGATTATGAGTTTTTAAGAGATTTTGAAGATGAATTGCATGTCTATTTTCATATTTTCATACCTATTGCAGTGAATTCCAGATTTTGAGATAAATTATTATTTTTTTTATTATCAAGCATGATTATTATGATTTTTTGACATGAACTTGATGTATGGGTTATTAAGTCCAAGTTATATGTTGATATTCCAAGAAAGATGATGCTTTAAGCATCTTATGATCAGATTATTTACAGATTTACAATAAAGCTTTGATCTTTTGATGCTCAGATAAGATTGGAAATCCACTTTACAGATTTATTATAGATTACAAAAATCAAATTATCTTTACTTATAGATTGAATCAGATAAATGCGTAACTGGTGTTATAATAAACCCTTATGCCAGTTTTTTTAAAGTGGATTTCCAACAGAATGAGAGCATATTTAAAGGGAGTGGTATTTAGCAGCGAGCGAGAAGTATGGGATTAGTGTGCCCTATCTTCCATAGAACTATGTAGCCAATGTAGGTACAGATTATCAAATTATTCCCATTCCAATATGGGTAACAGTCACAGGTGATCACTTAGCTTAGGTTATACTTCTTGGAAATAGTATGATACCTCTCCCCATCATGAGGTTTTCCCCGTAAAGGAATGAGATGTTAAACTCCATGTTAGCTCACATGGTTTATGTCGGTTAGAAGAACCTCCCTTGCAGAACAGTTTTAAAAGAAGTCCCTAATAGTAAAAGCTTGCAAAACAATTTTAAAAGAAGTCCCCATCAATAAAAGCTTTCAGAACAATTTTAAAGTATTTCCCTAAAATTTTAAAGCCTAAAGCCTATAGACTTCAGATTTCATAATAGAATAATCTTAAAAAAAACTTTTAGAAAACTAAGTGTAAAAGCTCACAGCTTTATTCAAATTATGCTTTACAGAAAGATATTAGCTATAGATTTTAGCTTTCTGATTTTAGATTCAGAAGTGAGCTCTTTTTACACTTAGACAGTATGATTTATAGACAAAATACTAGCACAGCTTTCAGAACTAAATGTTATGACTCACTAGATTTATAAAGTATAGTTTTCTTCTTATTATTATAGATTTCATTTTTTAGATATTCCAGCTTGTGTGAGTCATTTTTATTTAGCATGCATTGTTTTACAAATTATGATGATGTTGATATAATATTTTTTGTATGCATTCACCCACATATACTCAGTATATCCTTAAAGTACTAATCTGTATATACGTTTATGTGCTACATTATCTCATAATGTAGGTATCAGTTCAGATGTAGTATGCACAATCAGAATTAGACAGTTGCAAATTCAAGCCAGCAGATGATATGTCCTCCTACTTCGGGGACTTCAGTTAGATGTTGTTTATGTACTTTGTTTTCTTACTCATATGTATTGATTAGTGGTAGTTGGAGTCACCTCCCAGCTATCTATAGTCAGTATAGTAGAGGCTTCATAGATGTCAGTCAGAGTCAGCCATGCAAATTTCAGTTCTATTTTTTAGATTTTATCAAAATGTAAAATTGTATCAGTATTGTGTTTTCACAGATTCCATTATTTTTATGTTTCCGCACAGTAAAATTAGTCATTTTATACATGGTTAATCAGTTGCTTAGCAGTATGCCAGGTCATGGGTTAGCTTGGGATCACTTGTGGTCCTAAGCACCGTGTGACGTCTCGGGTCCTATTTTGGGAGAGTTACTTTTATCTGATATAATCATCAACCATAGTTAGAAAATAGTACTTATTATCAAAAGTAGAATTTCTATAAGGGCCCCAAAGATCCATGTGTACAAGCTCAAAACATGTTGAACATTTTGAATTACTATGAGGGAATGAAAATGTTGTTTGATTAGCTAGTGGGCATATTGTACATTTATTCAACATATCTACATCATTATGACTCTTCAAAAACTCTAATGATCTTACAACCAGTGAAGCTGGATTTCCAAGTCTTTTGTCCCACAGTATGCAACTTGAAACAAAAACTTCTGCAATCTTGTTGTGCTTTAGTACTGTAGGACTAGTGCTATCTTTCCATTATCCTCTAAGTAATTAAAGGCCATCCTCTTTTCTACCAATCCCCTTTACCTTACCATTGAAGAGGTCCTAAAATACACAGAAATCAGGATAGAAGGAAATAAAATAAGAGAGTTCCTTGGTTATGTTAGCAACAGACAGAAGATTAAGTCTGAAGTTTGGGACAAAAAGAACATCCTTGATCACACCATCTGCAAATACATACACCTCTCCAATATGAGAAATGTTTACTTCATCACCAGTAGGAAGGTGTAGTTTGTCCTTTTGACTAGATACTAGGATTGTACTATTTCTAAACATGTGTTTGTGTGCAGCCACATGATATGTAGTCCCTGAGTCCGTAATCCAATTGTCAGAAAAGGTTTTGGATAGAAAACAAGTGGTTATACCTGTCATGTTGGCTTGTTTTATGTCCTTGGTGTCCTTGATTAGCATGCTCATAATTTAAGTGTATTCTTCATCTGTGAATATGTGAGCCTTTGCCAGTGGTGCAAATCCCTGATCATGACTTGAACCAACAATATCAACTTGTCCTGCTACCACATTTGCTATTTGAGAAGACTTACCAGCTGTGTTGTTGCCACTACCATATGAGGAATAGATGTTACCACTACCATGACCTGGGATTAGTCGTACTGTACCCTTGTTTCTTTTTATTCTTCCAATTAGTAGGATAGCCAATCAGTTTATAGAAAATCTCTTTGGTATGACCTGAGAGATGACAATGATCATAATTTCTACCTTTGTAGTTGGAACTTCCCTGTCCATAACCATAAGAACCATAATTTCAATTCACCTGCATGGCTAGAAGTTCTGATCTATCATGTACAACAAGCATACAAGAGGAATGTTGGATCTCATCCTCAACAAGCATGGCATAATCTTGATTGATAGTAGGAGTTACTCCCTTGAATAAAATTTGTCTCTGAGCTTGATCATAGGACTCATTTAAGCCACTTAAAAACTGTAAGAGTCTCAATTAACACATATAATCTGAATATTACTTAGACTTAGGGTAATCACAGCTAGGATTAGGAACCAACACATCATACTCACTCCACAAACTTTTTAATTTGGTGAAATAAACTGAAATTAAATCAGTACCTTGAGACATCATACTGATTTCACGATGCAATTGACAGATGCACATATGATTCACTTTGTCAAATCTTTTTTTCAAATCTTCCCAGATAGCACAAGCATTTATAGCATAAACAATACTAGATAGCAGGCTCTCACTGACTATGTTCATAATCTAAGATAAGATAATCACATTACATGTCTCCTATTGCTCATGAAGTTCCTCCCTGTATGAGTCCTTGCTGCAAGATCCAGTGACAAAACCAAACTTCCTCTTTTCTAAGAGTGCAATGTGCATTGAACGACTCCACAAGTTGTAATTTTCTGAACCAGTGAGTTTGATGGGAACAAGTATAGCATTAGAGCTATCTGAACTACCAATAAAAGTGGATCACTTTGATCTATCTTAGGAGCCATGGATGAATATACTGAATCAAAAATAGAGTTCAATCAAGAAGAAGAAGAAGAAGTATATAACAGAGATCACACAAATTTGGATTTCAATCAAGAAGAAGAAGAAGCCGATAACAAAGATCACATAAATTCCTTGAGATTTGCAGATAATAGACTAAGAAGTGAACTTAATCTTCTCAGTACTAAGCTTGTGGCTCTGATACCATGTGAAATTCTAGAACAACATCTAGATCATTCATTATCAATTGAGGAAAATGTAAAAGAGGAACTAAACTTTATTAATTCATCAGCTTTAATTGTTATTGTTGCTCTTATTTATAGCCATAAGAATGTTAAGCTAAGTGAGATTCTCTCCAACTCATTGACATCTCAGCATAACCAAATAACAACCTAATAACTTATCAACTAACTCTATAACTAACTCACTAAGTAACCAACTGACTAACTACTTTATCAATATCAATACAGTTGTGAGCTATATAATGGAACAATAACTCTGTACATTTACATATACAGACACAGTGATGCTGTGATCACATATACATGTTGAAACAGGCATGTTATGATCGAAGAATTTAAAAGACATTCTATATTTATTCAAGGTAAGACACATAAATTAAAATGAAGGAGGTATAATCATATCATTAAGTGGGAATAAATATGTTTTGACTACAATCCATGTCGTTGTTCTTCATTAGTTAATTCTAAGATATTGCATAAAAAATACATCTAATAAGCTAATTATCTTGACCAGAGTCCCTAACAATAGACACCTCAGTACAAAAGCTTTCAACTATATAAGTTACTAATATATAACCTACAAATTCCTACTTATTTAGACAACAATAATAACCTTGACCGAAAAGGCAATGGCTATTCTAAGTTTGACTCTACCAAGAACCTTCAATGAATTTATTTATGCAGCTGGAGAATAATCATAATCTCTATTATCATCTCCTTCTAAGGATGCTGCAGAAGCATAGTCATAATCTTTACCATCATCACTAACTATCTCTAAACATTTTACAGGAGCATAATCATAATCACCATCGTTATCTCCATCTGAATACAATGTTCTCTTCTTGAACCCAATAATCTTAAAAAATTCAGAGATTCTATACCTTAGAGAAAGCTTGAAATATGAGCTAGATACAAATCCTAAAATATGAGCTAGATATTGGATGTGTACTTGTATTTTTTTTAATTATATATGAAGATATATGGTATTTGTGTTGTGTATGATATAGCCATATAAGTGAAAAAACTATTTGCTTATATATAAGTAAGAGCCAAGTGTGGACTCTTTTGGACATGTTAGGAAGTGTGTTATGTTACCTCAAGAATGTGCACAACCATATATGTTAGAGAAAAGAAGTTTTGGTGATTGACATATGCCAATGAAATATATTAGTCATACTGGTCCTCACATGTGAACACATCGAAGCTGATGGAAAACTGACAATGTGTAAAAATAGGAATGGATAAGAAAGAAAATATAAATAGGATCTTAATGCTTATCACATACAAAAAAAATTTGAGGAGAAGATAAATGCACCACTTAGAGATTCAGTTGATCAAGAAGTCCCGCCAGACGAGGAGACAAAGTAGAAAGAGTTCTATTCAGCCAAAGAGTGAAATATAATTCTATTGAAGAAAGAAAAGTACACCATTTAAAGGACTCTATCAGGAGTTGGCTTAAATAGAAAAAATGACATTCAAGAGACTCACTCAAGCACTGATAAGAAAAACATCAATCAGCAAATCAGTTCACTAACTTGAAGAAGAACGTGGTCCTTCAATTAGCAAGTCGTAGACTTTGTAGTAGGTTGGTTCTTTGAGTTGTAATGTGTTTTAATTCTAGTCTCAGTGACATATAAACTGAGTTAGGAATTGTGTTTTCAAGTTAGGGCACTTGAAGACTTGGGAACACTTATCTTGGAAAGATTTATGTTATTGTAGAAATAGGAGTTAGAAGTTTTAATTCCTAGTTTACAAGATGTCTTATAATTTGTTAATTGTTAAGGATCAAGAGTGTTAGTGAAGTTGGGGTTAAATCCAGCAGAGGTATAGAAAGCGATTTTTTACACCTTTCTTGAGCTGGCTGTTTTTCACGTAAAAAAATATTGTCTTTCTTTTTAATTACGTGAACCACGTTAGTTGACTTAATCCACTGATAGGCAACTATTAGAGTAAAACACTAAGAAAAGTAGTGTACGCTCTTTAAGAAGTGGTATTAGAGCGAGGTTGTCTTAAATAAGGTTAGCACCTAAGAAAAGATCACTATGATAAATTCCACACCTCCTACTGGTCACAGTGAAGGTCAGTCAACTACTAGACCTCCACTCTTTGATGGTTCTCACTTTATTTAGTGGAAATCCAGGATGGAAATGTTCATCCAAGGTTAAGACTACGAGTTATGGGGTAGGATCACTGATGGTCCTACTATTCCAATGAAGCTGGTTGATGGTGAACAAGTCAAGAAAGTAAGAAGTGAATTTACTGCTGATTACTTATTGGCATTAAAGAAAAATGTTAAGGCGAAGAACATCTTAGTTTATGGACTATGACCGGCTGAGTACAACAGAGTGTCAAACTGTACCACTGCTAAGCAAATTTGGGATGCTCTGGTCAATGCACATAAGGGTACCTCTCAGGTAAGAAAATTCAGGATTTCTCTTCTTTTTACTGAGTATGAAGCATTTAAGATGAAGGAGAATGAATCTTTGTATGAAATGATGACAAGGCTTACTACCTTGATAAACGAGTTGAATTCCTTGGGAAAAGTCACCACTATGGAGGAGCAAGTTGAAAAGGTGTTGAGGGTACTATCAAAATCAAAATAGAATGTTAAAGTGATTGTAATTAGGGAAGCAAAGGATCTCACAGGTATGACACTAGATGAACTAGTAGGGAACCTGAGGAATTATGAAATGGAAATTGATGGAACTAAAGAACAAGTATCCCCTGAGAAAATCTTAGTTTTGAAGGCTTCAGATGGTGATGAATAAATTGAACTTGACAGGAACAAGTTGCCTTCATAACTAAGAACTTCAGCAATTTTTTTAAAAAGAAAAAGGGAACAAGTAGCAAGAAACGTTCCAAAAATAATCCAAATAGATTCTACAAGTGTAGTAAGACTGATCATTGGATCAGGTATTGTCCTATATAGGAAATAGAATGGAGAAAGGAAACGTATGAAAGAGAACTGAAAGAAAAAACAAAAGAAAGGAGAATGAAGAACATGCAATGATAGAAGCATGGGGATCTGATTCAGATGATGATGAAATTGATGAAATAGTATTCTGGCTATTAGAGATTCAAAATTAGAGGAAGAAGATAATGTTTTTAAGGGACGTATACTTGAACTTAAAGAAAAGTTGTATTTATTTTCCAAAACAAAACTTATTTCCTTGATGAGTGCTCTAATTGATGATTTCCAAGAATTGACATCTGATAGGGATGAACTGTTCAACAGTCTTGCAAGTCTAAAATTTGATCTCATTGATTTAAAAGCTTACAAGAATACTGTTGAAGAAGAAAATTGTACTCTCAAGAAACAGGTTGCACAACTTGATTCTTCAAACAATGATCTTCAGTCTGAAGTCCTGAAATTAACACTCACTGAAAATGGAAAAAAGGTCATGAGTAAAGAACAAGAAAATGTTGAACTTGAATTAGTTAAGTACAAACAAGAATATAATGATGTAACTGAAATGGTGAATAAACTGATTCAAGAAGTCTCTAAACTGAAACTTGATATTGAAAGAGCAAACAGGTGGATAAATTCTTCAAGAATTGTTCACAAGTTGAGTGAAAGGAACACAGTGAAAAAGTAGTTTAGGTTTTCACAAAAATCCTGATGATCCTCAAGACTTGTGCTACATCTATGGTAATCTTGGATATCCAAACACTAAATATCCTGTGGCTACCAAAAATTTGATCTAGCAGTCAAACTTGGCAAATAAATTCTCTCAAGACAAGAAAAAGGAACTAATACTGGTCAGAGAAATAGGTCACATTACTTGTTGCCTGTATAGACTAGAAGAAATTTAATTCACCCATTTACTCATAAAGTGGACCCAAGCTTATCTGGATTCCAAAAGTTAACCAATGATTTATTGTAGGAGAAGGTGAAAGAAAGCAAAAAGCATTGGTATTTGGATAGTGCTTGCTCAAGACATATAACTGGTGATAAGAAAAAGTTCTCTCTCCAAAGTAAATAGAGGAGGAGTTTCTTTTGGTGATGGTAAAAAGGGAACCATTACTAAAGTTGGCAAAATTGGGACATCTGAATCAAGAGCATTAGAGGATGTCTATCTTGTGGAAGGACTGAATAACAACCTTCTTAGCATATAACAACTGTGTGATAAAGGTAATAAAGTTGTTTTTACTTCTACAGGAGTCAAAGTCAAGAGGATAGACACCAAGGAGATTGTGCTCACTTCAAGAAGATACAGAAATATGTACAAAGCTGACATAATGACAATGACAAGAACAGAGATGACCTTCCTTAGTGTTATAGAAAATGATCCCCTCCTCTGGCATAGGTAACTTGGACATGCAAGTCTAAAACAACTAAACATACTTTCTTCCAAAGATATGGTATTGGGCTTGCCCAAAACCAAATTCAAAAAAGAAAAGGTATGTAGTGCCTGTGTAAGGGGGAAGCAGGTAAAATCCACTTTTAAATTAAAGAACCATGTCAGCACTAGCAAGTGCCTTGACCTGATCCATATGGATCTGTGTGGACCAATGAGACTTCAAAGCAGAGGTGGAAAAAGGTATATTTTTGAGATTGTTGATGATTATTCCAGATTTACTTGGGCATTGTTTCTAGCTTCCAAAGAAGATGCCTTTGATGTATTATCAATATTCATCAAGAAAATTGAAAAGAAACTAGGCACTTCTCTAATTTCCATAAGATCTGACCATGGTACAGAATTTAAAAATGTCAAGTTTTTAGAATTCTGCTCCTCAAATGGTATATATCACAACTTATCTACTCCCAGAACACCCCAACAAAATATAGTCGTAGAAAGAAAAAACAGGACCTTGGAAGATATGGCTAGAGCAATGATGCTTGCAGGAAATCTTGCTACAAAACTTTGGGCTGAAGCAATTAGTACTGCAGCATATATTATAAATAGATGCATGATCAGACCTGTCCTAGATAACACTCCCTATGAATTACTAAAAGAAAGAAATCCAAACATTTCTAATTTTAGAACTTTTGGTTGTAAGTATTTCATTCATAATAATAGAAAAGATCAATTGGGAAAATTTGATGCTAAAAGTGATGAGGGAACCTTCTTAGGTTATTCACATCATAGTAAGGCTTATAGGGTGTTAAACAACAGAACTAATTGTGTTGAAGAAAGTGTGCATGTAGTATTTAATGAATCTTGTACTAAGACTAACATGTATGAAGGAAGTGATTTTGAGGTACAGGTTACGCAACATGGTCCATCAGCAGAACGTGTCAAATATGGAGGCACACTGATAAGGGGAACTAATTCTGAAGGCACACTAACAAGGAAAACTTAACTACCAGCCACCCCAAATCAGAATGTTCACAGTGATCCTAATACTTCACAAGAATTGATTCTAAAAGGATACAAGTATCAAGGATCTCATCCTATTAAAAATATGCTAACTGATCTCACAGTGAATAAGGCACTTCTTAATGCTGATTGGATCATATCCATGTAAGAGAAATTAAATCAATTTGAGAGAAGCAAAGTATGACATTTAGTTCCTCTCCCAAAAGATAGAATTGTGATAGAGACTAAGTGGGTGTATAGAAATAAGGTTGATAAGCATGGAACAATTACAAGAAACAGGGCAAGATTGGTGGTCCAAGAATATAATCAAGAAGAAGGCATAGATTTTTATGAGACTTTTGCTCCTGTAGCTAGAATTGAAGCAATAAGGCTTCTGGTAGCCTTTGCAGCTTATATGGAGTTCATTCTCTATCAAATAGATGTTAAGAGTGCATTTTTGAATGGAATTTTGATGGAAGAAGTGTATTTCAAACAACCTCCAAGCTTAAAAGTAAAGAGTTTCCAATTATGTGTATAAGATTGACAAGGCTTTGTATGGATTGAAACAAACTCCAAGAGCTTGGTATAAGAGATTATCAAAGTTTTTTCTGGAGCATGGTCATACTTGAGGTAAAATTGACAACACTCTTTTCTTAAAAACTAATAAAAAGGATCTATTAGTTGTGAAGGTATATGTTGATGACGTTATTTTTGGCTCCACAAACATGAACATGAAACATGACTTTGCTAAACTCATAAGTTGTGAATTTGAGATGAGTACGATGGGGGAGCTTAATTACTTCCTAGAATTACAAATTAAACAAACAGCATCTGGAACCATGATCCATTAACAAAAGTATGTCAAGGAACTTCTCAAAAAAAATTTCATGGAAGAGGCAAAAGAGATCAATATGCCAATAGCCACTGCCACAAAACTTGATTTGGATGAAACAGGTCCTGATGTGGAGCAAAAGATATACAGAGGAATGATAGGATCATTACTGTATCTCACAATAAGAAGACTTGATATTGTGTTCAGTGTGGGACTTTGTGCAAGGTTTCAAGCAAATCCTAAAGAATCTCACTTAAAATCTGTGAAGAGAATCTTTAGATATCTCAAGGGTACTAGTGATCTTGTTCTATGGTATCCAAAAGGTAGTAATTTTAACTTGGTGGGATATTTTGATGCTGACTATGCAGGATATTTGGTGGATAGGAAAAGCACCATAGGAATGGCACACTTCCTTGGATCATGTTTAATTACCCGGTCCACTAAGAAATAAAACTCAGTAGCACTGTCTACTGCTGAGGCTAAGTATGTTCCTGCTGGATCTTGTTGTGCCCAGTTATTGTGGATTAAACAACAACTCATGGATTTTGGTGTTGATGTTGGGTGTGTTCCTATTTATTTTTTTGATAATATAAGTGACATTAATAATTCTAAGAATCCTGTTCAACATAAAAGAACTCAACATATTGACATTAGACATCATTTCCTCAGAGATAATATTGAAAAAGGTCTTATCTCAATCATGTTTTGTTCTACTGAAGAGCAAATTACAGATATATTCACTAAATCATTACGTAGGGAATACTTTGAAAAAAATTAGTTAGCCTTGGGGATGATTAAGATTGCATAAATCTCCTCCAATGATTGACTAGAAAAGTGATGCATTATTGTTTATTAATCTAGTCTTGCACATTTAGTTGTGTGTCCTAATTCCAAAATGTTGAGTGATCTAACTTTCATTCATTTAAAATTTTACAGTGTTTGTAAAACACTCAAAAGAAATTTTTGTTCAGAATTTTCAGGAGTTCAGGTATGACTATCAGTTTTTCTTAAAATTGATTAAGGTGAAACAGGTATGCCCTCTTTGTTCTCTATATTTCTCTTAATGCCAAATCCCAAAATTCCAAGCATTTCAAAAATCTTCCACCACAATCCCATCATCACTGAAATTCTTCATCATTATCCTGTTGCTTATCACATCATTCCCCCTTTACGCTTCAATGTCTCACTCCTTTATTATAGCCGTTCTTTCTCTCTCTCTTCTTATTCATCATCTCAAAACCAATAATAAAATATTATTTACTCACCATGGCATCCTTATAATCTACTCCATCTTCAGACTCCACCACCTCTTCTTCAATAGACATTTTTCTTCATCCCACCATTACCCTACCATCTCCCATTCCTGTTACAATTTCAATTAAATTATCTGAATTTGCTGCTTTTAAAAATTTCAAAAACCCCTTTGCTTAATTTTCTTCAAACCCTTCATTTTCTTATAAACCTTCACTACCACCTCTGATCCCATAAAAATATAGATCTAAGTCAAAGAGAAAATCTTCTTCCCTCACCATTGTTGTTGAAGACCATGATCTGGGTGCACCTTCCCCTATTGTACCCACTCCTTTAACCCCTCATACACGCGGGAAGAATCAACGGGAAGAATCTTCTTTAGCTGAAGCCCATCAAGTGAGCAAAAGGAAACGTGTTGCTACATCTTCTCCTCCACATCCTCGTTCATCCTCTCCTGACATCCTTCTCTACTCAGTACGTAAAGGCAAGTCGATCAAAGGAAAATTTCCAAAACCCTCTTCTTCTCGTAAACCCATATCTCATCCTAAACCTAACCCTACCTCAAAAACTCCCTCATCTTCCAAATCCACTCCAAAGAAATCATCCACCCGTCTGAAGAAACAGGTTACCAAACATGTTCTCTCTGGCTCTTCTGAGTATAACTCACCTCTTGATACTGCTGCTGAATTGGATCCTGATTTTGGATTTCATAAAACGTCTGAAATTAGGATACTCCTAAAGAACACTATCTATATTTTCAAAAGCGTAAGCTAGCTAGATGACTTGTTGTTAGTAGTTTTGGGGGTTCTGATATGAATACACTATTAGTAAAATTATAAGTCCAAGGGTGGTCACACCTATTTCTTCATGGTGACTTACAAAGAAAGTTTTCTAAGCCTGAGGTTTATGAGTTCTATACAAATGGACTAGCTATTGGTGAGATGTTCTTTACAACTATTAGAGGGGGCACCATGAATCTCTATGTTGCTGATATTGCTAGAATCTTACATATTCTTCTATGGGGTTGGGGTCACTATGTCTAGGTCACTTGGCCACCTCTTGACAATCTTGCATCTTCCCTTGATATATCTCATAAATTTTTAGGCAACCCACACCAGGTCAATCATCGTAGGGTTCTTAAGAGAGAGATCTAACCACTCTATCAACTCTATTTTAATGTTTTACACAAGATGCACACCTCTAGGAAGTAAAAAAGACTGTAGCTAACTTTTTTTATCTTACTCTTATGGAGTTACTGGACACTGAGGTGAAAATTGATCTGCCTAGGATTATCCTAAAGCATATGCAAAGGGTTCTCCTCAAAGAAGTGAATGGACATGCTCTTCCTTATGAATTCTAGCTCACCCCTATATTTGGAGAATTTGGAGTGCTTGTCCAAGTGTTGTAGCACCCCGCCAAATCGCCCATGCATTAGACTAATTTATTTTGACTTCCTAAGTGAGTAAAGTTTAAACCATATAGAATTTCATTAATTTTGACTCTCTATCAAGTGGGAAATTAAATGAACTTTTCATCGATATAAGATTTGCAAAAATCCAATTCTCGGGCAAGAAATTAAGGCTAATTTAAGTCCTAGTTGAAAAACACCATCATTTTGGAGCTTGGCGCATTGCGGAGGGGGTCTATTTAACAATTGTCAAATTCTAGTAGCCTAGCACAATTGTGGTGAATTGCACTAAATTTCCAAGTCCCAACCAGTGGGACAACGCAATGGCTTCGCGTCACGGTGACTCCAAGAATCCCATTTGTCAATTTTCAGTAAGACACCAAGATAGTGGCACGTCGAGGTGGCCCATAAAATCAGGCTCCCAGTTATATTTTATTCCATCTCATTAAAGGTATATTAGGTATTTTCCACTCTCTTATCAGCTTAGACACGGGATTATACTCCCAAGTGACCACATTATTCATATTTTCATCAAAAATTCACAAGAACACTCTCTAGGGTTTTAAACTAAGAACCCAATTAACTCAAGATTCAACCATGAGTTTTTGAAACTGATTGAAGATTTGGAATCCCCAAACCGTAGGCTTCAAGAATCATCCATCAAATTTCTAAATTGAGGTCTGTGGGGTTTATCCTAAAAACTACATAGGTTTGTAAATGCTAGAACATGATTTAAAGATTATCAAGCATGAATTTTTTTGAAATACATGAATTTATTATGCATTATGAACGTTTAATTGTATTGTTGATTTGGTCTTTAGGCCTTTCCACCTTAAATTGATTTAAACCTATATGAATATGTATGATGTTGAAGATTTGATAAAGGGCATTATTATTGAAATCCCTCTCTTTGATGATTTAAAGCTGATAAACTTGTTGGGAATGATTTGAAATGTTTGTTTAATGTTTTAAAGGGGATCTTTTCAATATTTAAGTATTTAACATAATTTTGATGATGATGAGAGGGATTTTCTTGATATAATTTTGTCCTTGTCTTAAAAATAAAGAACTTCATGTGATTGATATCTTTGATATGACCACCTTGTATATTTGAAATGGTGAAAAAGAGAGTTTCTTGCATATGTTTACATGAGCTTTAAGAAAGAGTTTCTTGAAATGATTTATTGATATGGTGGTCCAAGATTTATGTTTTGAAACAAAGATTACTATATGCCAATAATGGCTCAGAGATGTGACTAGCAAGTCAATGGTATGACTATACTATAAGCATATATGTCATAACAGAGTATGTTTTTAGAATATGTTTCAGAGAATGCATGTTTTAAAGGATTAAAAATGGGCATAAAGAGCATTAGGTGGTTACCTGAAGAAGGCTTGAGTTCAAGTAAATCTTAACCTGAAATCGTGATTTGCCATTTCGGGTATATTATTTTATGCTGGCGACGGTTGTGTGGCATAGCAGAGTCAGAGACTCTAACCCTTATGGCACATTTATTTTGGGGGCTTCCCCGCCGATTCAATGGCAAATTTCATATAGCCCGTGGAATTTTAGAGCTGTAAGGTATACAACCTAGCGCAGAAGTAAAACAAAAAGTGTCATAGAGTTCAGATGATTTATCAGTCTTTCAAAAATGCCCATGTGATTTCTTACCATATGATATGTTTATGAACTGTTCTAAATTTCCCTCATATATGTTGAATATAAATTATTATTTTGGATTTTCTCTGCATTCCAATACATTTGTATTGACCCCCTACCTCTCAGGGTCTAAAGCTTAGTTCAGAGGTCCTGCTAAACAGTAGAGTTTTAAGATAGTAGTGAAGTGTGCAGTTGGTAAGCCTTCTTAATTCCAGAAGTCCTGCATCTTTTAGATTATGTTTTATATTTTGGTTTAAGTCTAATGGGGCCTTGTACCAGTTTCACAAAGTTGTCATTTGACTATGTAGTAGAGATTTTGCAAACTGCTCCAGATATTGTTTAGCTGATTTTGGATTTCATTCCTTATTGTTAAAATAAATCCAAAGTATGACCATGTTTTCGTATCAGATTATATTTTCGCATCTTTTTTTATTATATGAATGTTGTGTATGATTAACAGATAGAGTAGGACGCCTGGGCCTTCATGGTTAGGGATGTCTGTCACGGCCAGGCCCTAGTTCATGTCGTGACAAACTTGGTATCAGAGCACGGTTCATGGTCCCAGGGTATCTGCGAAATCACGTCGGGTTGGCAGTTCATAAACATATAATATGGTAATAAATCACATGGGCATTTTCGAAAGACTCTGAAAAATCATCTAAAATTTGTGACACTTTTTGTTTTACTTCTACATTAGGGCTTGGCCGTGACGGACATCCTGGGACCCTGGGACCATGAACCGTGCTCTAATACCAAGTTTGTCATGACCCGAACTAGGTCTTGGCTATGACGGATATTCCGAACCATGAGGCCCAGACGTCCTGCTATATCTGTTAATTATGCATAATATTCATATAATAAAAGAAGATGCAAAAATATAATCTGATATGAAAACATGGTCATACTCTAGACTTAGTTTAACAATAAGGAATGAAATCCGAAATAAGCTAAACAAAGTCTGGAACAGTTTGCGAAATCTCTACTATATGATCTAAAGACAACTATCCAAAAAGCTGGGACAAGGCCCCCAGTAGACCAAAACAATGGAATAACATATTCTGAAATAACAGGCTTTCTGGAACAAAGAAGGCTCACCACAGCATGAATCACTTATCTCTGAAATACTCTACTGATTAGCCAGACCCATAGACTGAACCTCTGAACCTGGGAGGTAGGGGGTCATTACAATTTAAAACATGCATTCTCTGAAAATAGATTCTGAAAACATACTCTATTATGGCATACATACTTATGGTATCATCATACCATTGACTTTCAAGTCACATCTCTGAGCCATTATTAGCATATTACAATCTCTATTTTCAAAACATAAATTTGGGACCACCATATCAATAAATCATTTCAAGAACTTCTTCTCTAAAACTCATGTAAGCACATGTATGCAACTCTCTTTGTCAAACTTTCAATGATGCAAGGTGTCCATGTTAAACTCTTAATCTCATGCAAATCTTTTTATTTTAACAAAATATATTTACATCAAGAAACTCCCTCTCTTAAATCTCTAAAACATGCTCAAAGTACTATGATATTTGAGTAAACTATTTTCAAGCCATAAATCATGCATTTCAGTCAATCACCATAAGATCATAAACATAAGGTTATCCTAAGAGAGGGACTTTCATTATTTGAGCTCTCAAACAAATCTTCAATTTCAAGTTTCATACATATACTTAAATGTGTAAATCAATTTAAGGGGATAAGTCCTAAAGTCCAAAACAACAATATCATTAAACATGTAATAAGCATAATAAAATCATGAATTTCAAAACCCCTTTAACAAATTCATGCTTGATGATCTTTAAATCAAAATTGAGTGTTTTCAACAAGCCCATGTAGTATTAGGATAAATCCCACGTACCTTAATATAGAAGTTTTGAATGAACTCTCGCATTGGGGATGATATACAGACGATTGATGGGTGCTTCTTGTAGCCCTCGCAATGGGGATTCCGATTCTTGAAGAATTAAGGAAAAACTACGGCTAAATCTTGAGATATGTTGATTTTTGGGTTGAAACCCTAAAGAGTGTTCTTGGTGATTTTGAGAGAAAATAATGTTATTTTCGTGTTTGGTGGATTTAATCTTATGTTATGGCTGAATAAGGGGTGGAAAATACCAGTTTTGCCCTTAAAAATGCGAAAATAGAACCTGGAGATTGGGTGCGTGCGACAGAGCGTGCGTTGCACGCTAATCGCGCGATGCTACTGTCTCACTCACGAAAATGGCCATAACTTTTTGCTCGGGTATTGGATTTTGGCAAAATTGGTATAGTTGGAAATCTAATTATGGTCAATTAAAGTTGACCCAAGTTTCAACGCTCACTCAAACTCAAACGATAGGAAAGCTTTCAACTCGTCCTTGAGTTTGGGTACCTCTATGATCTCAATTCATGATTAAATAGGTTCTCATACTACAAAATTGATTAACATGACATATTTGCATAGGATTTATGGCTTTTGGATCATCTACCATAGAAACGACGGTTTTTGTTCTAGCCCGAAATGCGGGGTGTTACATTATTTCCCCCTTGGGATCATTCGTCCCCAAATGATGGGTAGGAATGTTGAATATTAAAGGTATGGAATAATGTGGACATGATATGTCTTCTAAGAAGGGATTTAACATACCAAGTTGTCATCACAGCACTCTATTATGAAACTGAATTTTGAGCTGACTTGACTTTACTTGCTTTAAAGAGCTGATTCATACTGAGAGTTTAGGATTCCCTTCGGAGTGTTTAAGCTCAAATCACACACATTGGATTTGGAAGTGATAACTTATGTATTTATGAATCATGAGGCAACAAGATTTAGATCATACAAAGGTATTACACTATCTGAGCTGAAATACTTTGGAACATTTGAGATTATGCGTTGAACTCTTATGAACTGAGTCATGACTACATAGCTGAGTCTGAAAGATGATGCCTGGACTGAACTGAATTTGCAATTTACATGGATAGAATAGATTATCTCTTGGGATGGTCATACGCATGAGACTTCGGATAGTAGGACTGGGTGAAAAGGTGGAAAAAACATAGTAACTTGTCTGCCTTACTGTTAAGTTGATTTACTGGCTACACAAATTGAATTATACTGGACACTTATACTTAACTGGAATATCTTTTCAACACTCTTTCTAAAGAAGTTCTGGTAGCATTAGGGAGCAAAGAATCTTAGGCATGGTTTATGCAAGACATCCAACTAAGGAATCACAACCTTGGCACTACTCTATTGCATGGAATATAGACATTTAACTCATAAGCTAGGATAGAATTTCTGCGCCTTAGGCAATGCAACTTCTTACTTTCAAGGTTAGCCACACTTCTAAAATACTCTCTCAACTATATTTTCCCCTTAAACACCATGCTCATTGATTCCACTTCTTTTTCCCACATGGCCGCTGATATTTCCATCTACTAATGTCTAAACTGAACTAAATCCCCTTGCCATCTTTAAGCCTAAATCAAAATCACAAGACGCACCACATAATATTGTAGTACTAGTTTGAATCATGAATTCAGTACACTCTGCATTTCACAATTCCTCATCTCATGCATAATTCTTATTGCCACTCCAGCAATCACCTTCAACTTTGCATTAGACATTCACAAACACTCAAAGCATCTATTCATATGTATACAAACATGACATTCAAGCCTATCTTCATACCCACATATGCACTTCTAAACAAACACTCATAAAGCATTTTTCTCATATTCTCTAATACTTCTATCCACAACAACTTCCCTGAACTATTCAAATAATACACATAAAAATATTCTCAACTAACCAAGCCATACACGAAACTTCACCTCAAAATTCTTTCAACTTATGAACTTACATAAAACAAGCACACAATAATTTTTCCAAAATATAACACATAAAAATTTAACTAACCTTGACATGTATCAAAATATAAAGTATGACTATCTATCAGAATAACCGAAGTAAACTACTGAAATAAGAATAGATTGAGCATCGTTCTTTCTCACAGCCAATTCCACCACTTACTGGCACATCTATTAGCATCTAAAAACTTGACTTAGTTACTCGTTCTATCATCTCCCCCTTAGATTTAAGCCATTACTCTAAGTCTGTGAACCACTATATACACTCTGGTATAAACTGAAATCACTTTACTCTAGAGTCGGGGATATAACAATACATATAAAACTAAACTTACACTGTAAGACGGTATCTTCATGTATAGAAACCAATGCTAATACCTCCTTCTAAGATTTAACCCTTAGGTTTCTATAGCCCCAAATATCATCATATAACAGCTTAAGCATTCACCAACTTAGGTTCTCCTAACACTAAATATGGATATCTCCAAACCTTTGACGGACCATACCACTTCTGTCATAGTCTACCAGCATCATGCCTGCAAACTTATATTTCTAAACCATGAGAATCAAGATTATACAAAAACGCTCAACATCATTAATCATAACTTCTTAACTTGGCTATCAAGAACATCACATATTATCTAACTAGTCTTTCTCCACCTAGCAACTTAACGGTACTACTATGTCTACCAACCACACACAACATGTAATTGTCTTAGAAAAATATCACAACCTCATATCACCTTGGCATACTTCTACTTCATTCATACAACATCATACTTTATTACGAATCAAATAAACTTAAGCGATTGCATACACCATTCAAGCCTATTAGCTCACTTCCATATAACTAGTATCATTAACCAAGAAATCATCACATCCACCTTTATGGACATAAATTGTTCAAACTTAATGTCTAGTGCTAAACATGATTTGCAACCCAACCATACACATAATTCTCACAAAACATACATCATTAATCTTATGCCACTATTCTTACAACCACATTCTACATTTAAATTCAAGCCTGTAGTCTAGCATGAATCACCTACCACCAATGAAAAATGCAACATAATATACTAGTCCATTAAATTGGGAAATTCTACCCAAACATCTCATTTTATCTAGATACTACGCACGACCAAAACACCTTTATGACATTACTACTATACCTCAAAAAACTACCACATACCTTCTCACAAGTAGTAATAGTTTATAACTACCAATGAAAAGAAGGTCAAGGGGGGTAAAGTCATATAATAGACATGGTCAACCTTAATCTTATATTATAACCCCATACAATCTTATCTACTTATACGGCTTTCTCACATCACACTTACTTACCCAATCATACAGTTAGACTGCCTTTAAATTCCACAAACAACCATGAGTCTATAATTATAACTTACTGGCTCATCTAGCCATTTTTATACTTCAAGCAGAAAACAATTCACCTTAATTAATAACTCCTTCTCTACCTTCTACTAAACTAACACACAAGGATGTATCAATTCATTAACAACTCAATCTCATGTAGAAAGATTGGTCAATATATATATTCAATAAATCTCCCTTACCACTTTTCTTACCATTACACCTCTAAACCCCCAGTTCCAACTAACACAAGAACAACAAGTTGCTAGTGAATCAAAATAGGCCTCACACGGCTTCACTAGACTTTGATTTTGTGTTTTGAATAAAAAATTAGAGAAATGAAAAGGAAACTATGCTAGTGAATCGAAAGAGCCCCATATGGCTTCACTAGACTTTGAGTTTCAACAACGCAATGATATCAAGATTACAAGAGATAGAAACTTGATACACAATAATCAATGATATAAGAATACATAACTTACTTTGTATGAATAAAAATCTGAGTCAAATACTTCCCCCACAGACTACCATACAATCCACACATGCTACTAGCTAGCACATTAGTCTATCACTATAAAAGGGTAAATTTATCCTCGAACATCGATTATTCAACTAAAATATTTATTTACACAAAAGTCACCCTCACTTGGACTTCTAACCTTATGACTTCATATCACCAGCTTCTTGGTCTAATCTCGTTACCAATAGGTCATGACAACAACACTTTAACTTATACTACTATTCGGGTGAAAATATAGTTCCAACATTCTGCTACACATCACTCCCCTTTTTAGTTATGACATCTGCAACATAAATTTTGAAAAGGACTTAATACACTTAATACTACAGGCTGAAAAGAAAGATCTCATTAGAATCAAAGTTCACACTAGAATCAATAAACTCTGAAGCACTAACGGACTCTTCTTAAGCCCTTACACAATTTTAAAATCTTATATGGCTCAACTAAAAAGGACTATACCATTTAAATTATAAACTTCTGCACTTGATTCACCTCAATAATGAGAGATATCTGAGCACATCAAAGTAAGGAAGGAAATGGGATAACTTTACTTTCATATGGACAACACCATAGCACGAATTAGAGTATGAAAGAGAAACATTCTGACTCCATCACACGAACTAGAACATGAAGAAAGGAAATATTCCTAAACGCCTAGTAGCCTCCTACTTATAATTGTGGCACGCTACACACCCATAAATAAGAACCTACCCGATGTCATTTCCCAAACACCCTGGGACCATGAACCGTTCTCTGATACCAAGTTTGTCACGGCCTAAACTAGGGCCTAGCCGTGACAGACATCCTGAACTATGAAGGCCCGGGCGTCCTACTCTATCTGTTAATTATGCATAATATCCATATAATAAAAAAAGATGCAAAAATATAATTTGATATGAAAACATGGTCATACTCTGGATTTAGTTTAACAATAAGAAATGAAATCCAAAATCAACTAAACAACATCTGGAACAGTCTGCGAAATCTCTACTAAATAATCAAATGACAACTTTCTGAAACTAGGACAAGGCCCCTAGTGGACCTAAACCAAAATATAAAACATAATTTGAAAGATGCAGGACTTCTAGAATAAAGAAGGCTCACCAAATGCACACTTCACTGCTATCTGAAAACTCTACTGTTTAGCAAGACCTCTGAACTAAGCTTTAGACCCTGAGAGGTAGGGGGTCAATACAAATGTACTAGAATGCAGAGCAAATCCAAAATAATAATTTATATTCAACATATATGAGAGCAATTTAAAATAGTTCATAAACATATCATATGGTAAGATATCAAATGGGCATTTTTGAAAGACTCTGAAAAATCATCTAAACTCTGTGACACTCTTTGTTTTACTTCTGCGCTATGTGCTATACCCTACAACTCTGAAATTCCATGGGCTATATGGAATCTGTCATTGACTCGGCGGGTGAGCCTCCAACCCAAGTGTGCCTCAAGGGTTAGATTCTTTAACTCTGCTAAACCACACGGCCATCGCTAGAGTAAAAATAATATACTCGGATTGGCAAATTACGGTTTTAGGATAAGAGTTAATTAAACTCAAGCCTTCTTCAAATAAACACCTAACCCTCTTTAAACTGATTTTTAACACTTTAAAACATGCATTCTCTGAAAATATATTCTGAAAACATACTCTGTTATGGCATACATACTTATGGTATCGTCATACCAATGACATGCAAGTCACATCTCTAAGCCATTATTAGCATATTACAATCTCTGTTTTCAAAACATAAATTCGGGACCACCATATCAATAAATCATTTCAAGAACTTCTTCTCTAAAACTCATGTAAGCACATGTATGCAACTCTCTTTGTCAAACTTTCAATGATGCAAGGTGTCCATGTTAAACTCTTAATCTCATGCAAATCTTTTTATTTTAACAAAATATATTTACATCAAGAAACTCCCTCTCTTAAATCTCTAAAACATGCTCAAAGTACTATGATATTTGAGTAAACTATTTTCAAGCCATAAATCATGCATTTCAGTCAATCACCATAAGATCATAAACATAAGGTTATCCTAAGAGAGGGACTTTCATTATTTGAGCTCTCAAACAAATCTTCAATTTCAAGTTTCATACATATACTTAAATGTGTAAATCAATTTAAGGGGATAAGTCCTAAAGTCCAAAACAACAATATCATTAAACATGTAATAAGCATAATAAAATCATGAATTTCAAAACCCCTTTAACAAATTCATGCTTGATGATCTTTAAATCAAAATTGAGTGTTTTCAACAAGCCCATGTAGTATTAGGATAAATCCCACGTACCTTAATATAGAAGCTTTTGAATGAACTCTCGCATTGGGGATGATATACAGACGATTGATGGGTGCTTCTTGTAGCCCTCGCAATGGGGATTCTGATTCTTAAAGAATTAAGGAAAAGCTACGGTTAAATCTTGAGATATGTTGATTTTTAGGTTGAAATCCTAAGGAGTGTTCTTGGTGATTTTGAGAGAAAATAATGTTATTTTCGTGTTTGAGGGATTTAATCCCATGTTATGGCTGAATAGGGGGTGGAAAATACCATTTTTACCCTTAAAATATGAAAACAGAACCTAGAAATTGGGTGCATGCGACATAGCATGCGTTGCATGCTAATCGCGCGATGCTACTGTCTCAGTCATGAAAATGGCCATAACTTTTTGCTCGGGTATTGGAGTTTAGCGAAATTGGTACCGTTGGAAATATAATTTGAATAGATTTCATTTGATATATATTAGGCCCTCTAATTCATTATATACAAAGATTTATGGTCGATTAAAGTTAATCCAATTTTCAACACTCACTCAAACTCGAACGATAAGGAAGCTTTCAACTTGTCCTTGAGTTTAGGGACCTCTATGATCTCAATTCATGCTCAAATAGGTTCCCATAATACAAAATTGATTAACATATCAAATTTGCATAGGATTTATGACTTTTGGATCATCTACGCATAGAAACGATGGTTTTTGTTCTAGCCCAAAATGTGGGGTGTTACATTATCTTCCCCTTGGGATTATTCATCCCCGAATGATGGGTAGGAACGTTGAATATTAAAGGTATGGAATAATATGGACATGATATGTCTTCTAAGAAGGGATATAACATACCAAGTTGTCATCACAGCTCTCCATCATGAAACTGAATTTTGAGCTGACTTGACTTTACTTGCTTTAAGGAGCTGATTCATACTGAGAGTTTAGAATTCCCTTTGAAGTTTTTATGCTAAAATCACACACATTGGATGTGGAAGTGATAACTTATGTATGTATGAATCATGAGGCAACAAGATTTAGATCCTACAAAGGTATTACACTGTCTGAGCTGAAATACTTTGGAAAATTTGAGATTATGTGCTGAACTCTTATGAACTGAGTCATAACTACATAGCTGAGTCTAAAAAATGATGCCTGGACTAAATTGAATTCGCAATTTACATGGATGGAATAGATTATCTCTTAGGATGGTCATAAGCATAAGACTTCGGATAGTAGGACTGGATGAAAAGGTGGAAAAATCATAGTAACTTGACCCAAGTTATATACAATGAGTTATGGTCGATTGAAGTTAACCCAAGCTTTGACGCTCACTCAAACTCAAATGATAGGAAAGCTTTTAACTCGTCCTTGAGTTTGGAGACCTCTATGATCGTAATTCTTTCTCAAATAGGTTCCCATACTACAAAATTGATTAACATGCCCAATTTACATAGGATTTATGGATTTTGGATCATCTACACATAGAAATAATGATTTTTATTCTAGCCCAAAATATGGGGTGTTACATAGGCTGTCTGCAAAATTGCATCGGGTAGAGTCTTATTTATGGGTGTGTAGCATGCCACACTTATAAGCAGGAGGCTACTAGGAATTTAGGAATGTTTCCCCTCTTTGTGTTCAATTATACCTTAGAGTTTATTCTGCCCCCTAATCATGTGATCTCTTATATTTCAGAAAAGCAGTCATGGCTCCCCGTTGTACTATCGATTAGAATATACAGACATATAAGGTCCGTACCACTCATGGGATGAGGACCCTAAATAGATCTCAAAATCTAAAGATTGATGCTACTCCGAGAATCCCACCTACTCAGACCAACCCACCTAGTTCAGACAGTCCGTTCATATGCTTGCATAATTGGTAGCCACACAGACTCAATGGTCAGAAGATATTAGGTCTGCATCTATTATGTCTGAGGCTACAAGAGTGGGCCAGTTTATGAGAATGAACTCATCCAAGTTTACTGGTACCAAGGTAGAAGAGGGTCTACAGGAGTTTGTAGACGAGATGGAGAAGATCTTTAAGGTGATGCATATAGATGAGGTAGAGGGGGTTGAGTTAGTAGCTTACCAGCTTAAGGATGTAGCGAACCAATGGTATAACGAGTGGGAAAATTCAAAGAGTGAGCATGCTGAATCCACAGTTTAGGGCCGAGTTCGTGGAAGCCTTCCTTGATCGAGTTCTTTTCTCTTGAGATAAGGGAGGCCAAAGCCAAGAAGTTTATAAATATAAAGCAGGGAAAGATGAGTGTCTAGGAGTACACTCTGAGGTTCAACCAACTAGCCCGTTATGCTAAAGAGATGACTAGTAACATGAGAGCCTGAATGAGAAAATTTGCATCCGGCCTTTCAGATGACTTAGTACTTGAATGTCAAGGAGCAATGTTGAATCGGGACATGGATTTTTTCAAACTATCAGTCCACATACAATAATTTGAGGAGAAGAAAAAGAAAATTATGAAATCTAGGGAGAAAGACAGACAGGCAAGGAGAGCCAAAATAGCAGACCAAAGCTATAGTCAGCAGCAGAGTGGGAATTGGAGTAATAAATGGAAAAAAAAGAATAATTGGGGCAATGCGCAGTCTGCAGCCAGTGCTCCGGTGACTAGACCCCCAGCTGAATAGCGCACTCAGGATTATTAATATAGGCAGGGGCCAAGGATTCTGGGTTCATAGTCTCAAGGAAGTGTAGCTCAGATCTCTCAGACATACCCGTGCTGTGAGAGATATGGGAGGAATTATCCAAGGAGATGTCAGTTTGGCGCTATGGTGTGTTATTCGTGCGGCCAGCCAGGCCATATCCAGAGAGACTGTCTGGCAGCAAAGGGTAATGTTGGTGAAGCCAAGTCATAGGCTAATTCTTATGCACCACCACCGCCTCATAAAGGTTTCACTTCAGCCACTAAAAATGGACGTAACTGGTTATATGCCTTGACCAACCGCCAAGAGGTAGAGGCCTCATCGGATGTAGTTGCTGGTATGTTGCAAATTTTCCCTTGATGTTTATGTGTTACTTGATCCTGGGTCTACCCTGTCATATGTGACCCCTTATGTGGCTGTTGCTTTGGCTTTGAACCCGATGTGAGTGTTGAGCCTTTTTTTATTTCCACTCCCGTAGGAGATTCTATTATGGCTAGGAGGGTGTATAGAAATTGTGTGGTGAATTTTTATGGGTGGGATACTGTGGAAGATCTTATAGGACTTGAAATGATTGACTTTGATGCTATATTAGGAATGGATTGGCTCCATTCGTGCTATGCCACACTAAATTGTAAAACTTGAAGAGTCAATTTTTCTTTCCCGAATAAACCAGTATTAGAGTGGTAGGGACATTCTTTAGGACCTAGAGGGCACTTTATATCTTGCCTCAGTGCCCATAAACTTATTTATAAGGGTTGTTTGTATCATCTTATTTAGGTTAAAGATTCGAATACTGAGAACCCTTCTCTTCAGTCTGTCCTGTGGTGAATGAATTCTTAGAAGTTTTTCCAGATGATCTCCCAGGAATACCACCTAATAGTGAGATAGATTTTGGTATTGATTTGTTTCCAGACACCCATCCCATCTCTATTCCGCCATATAGAATGGCTCTTGCAGAGCTAAGAGAGTTGAAAAAGCAGCTAGCAGATCTTCTAGACAAAGGTTTTATTTTCCCTAGTGTTTCTCTCTGAGGTGCACCTATACTCTTCATGCGAAAGAAAAATGGTTCTCTGCGTATGTGCATAGATTACCGCCAGTTGAATAAGGTCACTGTTAAAAATAAATATTCTCTTCCTAGAATTGATGATCTTTTTTACCAACTTCAGGGTCTAGATGTTTTTCAAAGATAGACCTTCATTTGGGATGCCATCAGTTGAAAGTTAGAGAGTCGGACATTCCCAAAATAGCTTTCTGAACCAGATATGGTCATTATGAGTTCTTAGTCATGTCATTTGGGTTGACTAACTCCCCTTCAGCCTTCATGGACCTTATGAATAGGGTGTTCCATCCATTTCTAGACCTGTTTGTCATAGTTTTTATTGATGACATCTTGGTGTATTCAAAGAGTGAGGAGGACCATGCCAATCACCTTTGAATTATTCTTCAGACTCTCAGAGATCATAAGTTGTATGCAAAATTTTCCAAGTGTTAATTCTGGCTTGATGTTATTGCTTTCTTAGGGCATGTTGTGTCTAGTGAGGGAATTAAGGTTGATCACCAAAAGGTTAAGGCAGTGAGGAAATGGCCCAGACCCATAACTCCAACTGATATTCGAAGCTTCTTAGATTTGCCAGGATATTACAGGAGATTTGTAGAAAGCTTTTCTTCCATAGCTGCTCCACTTACCAAGCTGACTCAGAAGAAGGCAAAGTTTGTGTGGTCTGACTCTTGTGAGAATATTTTCGATTGGTTAAAAGACAAGTTGACCACTTCTCCTATTTTGACACTTTCGGAAGGTACAGAGGGTTTTATTGTATACTGTGATGCATCCCGAGTGGGACTCAGATGTGTGCTTATGTAGCATGGTAGAGTGGTAGCTTATGCATCTAGGCACTTAAAGGTGCACGAGCAAAATTACCCTACCCATGACTTGGAGTTAGCATTTGTGGTGTTAAAATCTGGAGGCATTATCTTTACGGAGTTCAGGTTGATATATTTACTGACCACAAAAGTTTACAGTATGTTTTCTCATAGAAAGAACTTAATCTCAGGAAGAGAAGGTGGTTAAAATTGCTAAAAGATTATGACATAACCCTGCACTATCATCCGAGCATGGCGAATATGGTAGACGACGCCCTTAGCAGGTTGTCTATGGGCAGTTTTTCTCATATTGAAGAAGGAAAAAGAGAGATGGTAAAGGATATTTATTGACTTGCTTTACTTAGAGTGCAACTCTTAGATTCCGAAGATGGGGGGGTGGTTGTTCATGAGATAGTTAAATCATCCCTTTGTGCAGAGGTTAAGGAAAAGCAGGTTGAAGATCCCATCTTGATGCAGATAAAGAAAGATGTGGGTCAAAAGAAGGTGATGTCCTTTGAAATTGGTGGTGATAGTATTTTGAGATATCAGGGTAGATTGTGTGTACCAGATGTAGAAGGTCTGAGAGAGAGAATCCTTGACGAAGCTCACACATCGAGGTATGTTGTTCACCCAGGCTCTACTAAGATGTATCATGATCTGAAAACCATATACTGTGGAATAATATAAAGCATGATGTGGCTAACTATGTTGCTATGTGTTTGAATTGTCAACAAGTGAAAGAAGGACATATGAGGCCAGGTGGTACTTCCCAAGAGAAAGATTTGCCCTTGTAGAAATGGGAGATGATCAATATGGACTTCATCACGGGACTTCAGAGGTCCTAAAACCAGTATGAATCTATTTGGGTGATTGTTGACAGGCTGACCAAGTCCGCTCACTTCCTTTCTGTGAGGACTAATTATTCGGGAGATGTCTATGCCAAGATTTACATTAAGGAGAAAGTCCGTCTGCATGGAGCACCTATGTCCATTATATCTGATTGAGATACGTAATTCTCTTCATAATTTTGGAGATCTTTTCAGAGGGGTTTAGATACTCAAGTGAACTTAAGTACGGCTTTCCACCCCCAGACCGATAGGCAAGCTGAGCGTACTATTCAAACCCTTGAGGATATGTTGCGAAAATATGTGATTGACTTCAAAGGTAGTTGGGTAGATCACTTTCCCTTGATAGAGTTTGTGTATAATAATAGCTACCATGTCAGTATTAGGATGGCTCCTTTTAAGCCGTTTTATGGGAGGAGATGTAGGTCGCCAATAGGGTAGTATAAAGTAGGCGAGACTCAGGTGTTTGGGCCTGACCTTGTTCACCAGGAAATGGAGGATGTGAAGATCATTAGAGAACAAATTAAAATAGCGTAGAGTAGACAGAAATCCTATGCTGATGTTAGAAAAAGGGAGCTAGCATTTGGGGTTAGTGATTGGGTGTTTCTCAAAGTTTCTCCTATGAAGGGAGTCATGCATTTTGGAAAGAAAGGAAAGTTGAGTCCTCTCTATATAGGACCAAACCAAATTGTGAGAAGAATAGGTGAAGTTGCGTATGATTTAGAGTTGCCTACAAATCTAGGTTCTATTCACCCGGTGCTTCATGTATCCGTGTTGACGAAAGGTATTGAGGACCACTCTCTAGTATTACCCGTAGAAGATATAAGAGTATCAGACTCCCTATCTTATGAAGAAAAGCTTATTGCAATCTTGGATCATCAAGTCCGAAAGTTGAGGAGCAAAGAGATAGTTTCGGTTAAGGTGTTGTGGAGAAATCAGAAAGTTGAAGAAGCAACTTGGAAATCAGAAGAGGACATGAGAGCAAGGTACCTAAATCTATTTGATCCAGTGAATGATGAGAAAGTTATAATCCTTGTCTTACTCTTTCCATGTCCTTAATATGCTTGTAATTATATTTGTCTGTGCCCCGCGCCATCATTCGGACATTAATGATCCCAAGTGGGGGATAATGTAACACCTCGCCAAATCGTCCATGCGTTAGTCTCATATATTTTGACTTTCTAAGTGAGTCAAGTTTAAACCATATAGAATTTCCTTAATTTTGACTCTATCAAGTGGGAAATTGAATGAGCTTTTCATCGATATAAGATTTTCCCAAATCCGATACCTGGGCAAGAAATTATGGGTAATTTAAGTCCTAGTTGAAAAACACCATTATTTTGGTGCTTGGCGCATCGCGAAAGGGGTATTTAACAATTGTCAAATTCCAGTAGCCTAGCATGATTGTGGTGCGTCGCGCTGAAGTTCTAGGTCCCAACCAGTGGGACAATGCGATGGCTCTGCATCACGGTGACCCCAAGAATCCTATTAGTCAATTTCTAGTAAGCCACCACGATAATAGCGCATCACGGTGACCCATAAAATTGGGCTCCCAATTATATTTTATTCCGTCTCATTAAGGGCATATTACGTATTTTCCACCCCCTTATCAGCTTAAACATGGGATTATACTCCCAAGTGACCACATTATTCATATTTTCTTCAAAAATTCACAAGAACACTCTCTAGGGTTTAAAAGTAAAAACCCAATTAACTCAAGATTGAATCGTGGGTTTTTGAAACTGGTTGAAGATTTGGAATCCCCAAACCGTAAGCTTCAAGAATCATCCATAAAATTTCTAAATTGAGGTACGTGGGGTTTATCCTAAAAACTACATGGGCTTGTAAATGGTAGAACGTGATTTAAAGATTATCAAGCATGAATTTTAGAAAAGGGTTTTGAAATACATGAATTTATTATGCATTATGAACGTTTAATTGTATTGTTGATTTGGTCTTTAGGCCTTTCCCCCTTAAATTGATTTAAACATATATGAATATGTATGATGTTGAAGATTTGATAGAGAGAATTATTATTGAAATCCCTCTCTTTGATGATTTAGAGCTGATGAACTTGTTGGGAATGATTTGAGATGCTTGTTTAATGTTTTGAAGGGGATATTTTAAATATTTAAGTATTTAACATGATTTTGATGATGATGAGAGGGGTTTTCTTGATATGATTTCGTCCTTGTCTTAAAAAGAAAGAACTTCATGATTTTGACATGACCACCTTATATATTTGAAACGGTGAAAAGGAGAGTTTCTTGCATATGTTTACACGAACTTTAAGAAAGAGTTTCTTGAAATGATTTATTGATATGATGGTCCCAGATTTATGTTTTGAAACAAAGATTACTATATGCCAATAATAGCTCAGAGATGTGACTTGCAAGTCAATGGTATGACGATACCATAAGCATGTATACCATAACAGAGTATGTTTTTAGAATATGTTTTCAGAGAATGCATGTTTTAAAAGGTTAAAAATGGGCTTAAAGAGCGTTAGGTGGCTACCCGAAAAAGGCTTTAGTTTAAGAAACTCTTAGCCTGAAATCGTGATTCGCCGATCTGGGTATATTATTTTATGTTGGCGACGGCCGTATGGCGTAGCAGAGTCAGAGACTCCAACCCTTGAGGCACACTTGGGTTGGGGGATTCCCCACCGAGTCAATGGCGGATTCCATATAGCCCATGGAATTTCAAAGCTGTAGGGTATACTACCTAGCGCAGAAGTAAAACAAAGAGTGTCACAGAGTTCAGATGATTTATCAGAGTCTTTCGAAAATGCCCATGTGATTTCTTACTATATGATATGTTTATGAACTGTTCTAAATTGCTCTCATATATGTTGAATACAAATTATTATTTTAGATTTTCTCTGCGTACCAATAGAATTGTATTGAACCTTACCTCCCAAGTTTGGAGTCTCAGTCTAGGGGTCTGGCTAATCAGTAGAGTAATCCAGAGAGAAGTGATCCCTGCAGTGGTGAGCCTTCTTTGTTCCAGAAGGCCTGTTATTTCAGAATATATTATTCCATTGTTTTGGTCTACTAGGGCCTTGTCTCAGCTTTTCAGATAGTTGTCTTTAAATCATGTAGTAGAGATTACGCAAATTGTTCTAGATGTTGTTAGTTGATTTCGGATTTCATTCCTTATTGTTAAACAGAATTCAGAGTATGACCATGTTTCCATATTAGATTATATTCCCATATCTTATTTATTTATATAAATGTTGTGCATGATTACCGGATAGAGTAGGAAGTCCGAGCTTTCATGGTTCGGGATGTCCATCAAGGCCAGGCCTTAGTTCGGGTCATGACAAGTTTAGTCTTTGCAGACCACCAAAGATGTTATAAGGAGTGTGTACCATATACAGTTGTCTGTTTCTATAAGAAGTGCAGACAATCCTATAAAGCGTTTGAGGAATGCTCTCAGTGACAAGTCTGCTGAATTGGAAGCTGTACTGAATGAAAATTTGCAACTTCGTGCTCAGATCACTTCACTTCAAATTGCCCTTGAGAGTGAAAGATTTTCTAATGCTGAAATCATGCGAAAGATAACTGCTCTCATTCCTTCTGCCTCTTCTTTCTCAACTTAGTTCACCTCTTGAGCACCTTAGTAGTTTCTTTTTGATGGCCTATTTATCTTATTGATTTTTTTATTTTAGTTGATGTTAGCCTGCTCTTGGATGTACTGAGCATCATTACTACTTGTGTTTTTCTCTTGTTTAATTAAATGAATGATGGTTCTTATTTCAGCTTTTGATTGTTTTAGTGATAGCCCAGTGGCCATGGATTACTAAACTTCTCTTACTGCGTTCTTGCTTTTCGATGATGTCAAAAGGGGGAAGTATTAGATTGTCCAATGTTTATAACTCAATGACTAACTTGTTTCTAAGTGTTCTTGTGTCTTAGTTCTTTATACAGTATGTCAGGAATTTAAAAAGTGTTATGATGATGTCACTCAAGCACTGATAAGAAAAGCATCAATCAGTAAATCAGTTCACTAACTTGAAGAAGAACCTAGTCCTTTACTTAGTAAGTCGTAGACTTTGTAGTAGGTTGATTCTTTGGGTTGTAATGTGTTTTAATTCTAGTCTCAGTGAAATATAAAGCAGGTTAGGAATTGTGTCTTCAAGTTAGGGAACTCGGAGACTTGGGAACACTCATGTTGGGAAGATTTGTGTTGTTGTAGAAGTAGGAGTTAGAAGTTTTAATTCCTAGTTTACAAGAAGTCTTTTAATTTGTTGATTGTTGAGGCTCAAGAGTATTAGTGAAGTTGGGGTTAAATTCTGTAGAGGTACATGTTGTGGTTTTTTACACCTTTCTTGAGCCGGGTGTTTTCCACATAAAAATAATTATCTTTATTTTTACTTACATGAACCACGTTAGTTGACTTGTTCCACTGATAGGCAACTATTAGAGTAAACTACTCAAAACAGTAGGGTATGCACTTTAACAATATGCTTGGCTCCAAAATTCACTTTACACATGTCAATTAATTTGGATGTGATGAGTGCTAAAAGGTTACATATTCTCTATCATTGTGGAATAATAGAAATATAGAATCTCCCTATGTTTTATTTCTATCTTTCTCAAACTTTTTGAAGGTGAATTGGACGAGCCAAAACAAAATTTAGCTAGTGGAGATGTGTGCATGGCATGTGGTAGTTTGTTTTACACATATGTGGAAGCGTAGTTGGCATGCCTCAGAGACAGGGTTACACTTGAAGAACAAAATATAAGTTGATGGTTGACAACTATGTTGTGATGTCGATATGTCCTTTGATGCTTGAAGACCCAGTAATTTAGAAAGATTTTTCTTGTTGATAGTAATCGGTCTACAACAAATGAATATAAAAAGTGTCGACATTGTTGGCTATATATATTTTTCATGCATAATAACATATATTTATCTCTTCAAATTCATTTGGACTTGGATCTTAAACAGGGATATTCATAATATTTTGCAAGAGCGCCGCAGAACTATTCGTAAAGCAAACGAGTTTCATCAATTCCTAATTCCCCGGGCCAATATGAATTTGCACTAGCTTCTTTAGTAGTCCATAGTTCTAGCATTATTACACTCTCTTGACGGAAAAGCTTCTCAAATTACAACCCTCCCACCCAGCTCGACGCGTATAGGAAAAACGATAAACAGGGAAACGGCAGAAAAGATTGAAGAGACATGTAGCCGTGGAGGAGAAGAATCGACGGAGTAAGAAGAATAATTATATCATGGAGGAGAGATGATGGAGAGGAAATTGTCGGAGTAAGAAAGATCAAATCATGAAGAAGATATGGTGAAATGGATTAGGGTATTACAGTGTTTAAAAGGGGTATGAATCTTGGGTCGGGTCAGGTTTAGGGTATAAAAGAGTTGGGTGGATTTATTTTTTGTGATGTGGCAATTAAAATTTTTGTTTAAAAAAAGAAGCCTGTAAATTTCCAGCAAATCACTTAACGTCCAAAGGATTATGTATGTTCCTAAATTTTAACAGTGAGGGCATCAGCGGACTAAACTTATAACGGAGAGTATATCTAAACTTTTTCGCAAAGTTTAGAGACATATTTGACCCTTTTTACTTTATGGATGGTAAAGTCCATATATCTAAAATTCCACTCGCAGCATGGGAAGTTGTATAGAGAAGGGGGGCGGGGGGGGAGGGGGGGGACTGGGAATCACTCATTGCATGTAATGGAATGAAGCAACAACAGCAAAATATGTCTGGAACATAACAAATAAAATAGACAACTTGTGGGTAAAATGGGTGCACAATATCTACCTGAGGGGACTGATTGGTGGCAATATAAAGTGACGGTGGTAATTAGGGGAGGAAGAACAATGGCACCACTGGCGATGGGTAAGGAATAGTTTGAACGTGCCAAAACATGGATTCATCTGCTGTTTAAGTGCAATAATAGACTTCTCACCTAGAAGAGAATGGAAAAAATGGGATATGGTCAATATATAGTATCTTTATTATGTGGGGCTGCAAAAGAGGACACTAATCATTTGTTCTTTGAATGCCACTTTTCTAGGACTTGTTTACATGAAATGCTGGTGTGGTTAGGGGTGACAATCAGGAACACGACTCGTCCAGGTATATGGAGAAGGATATTCTAGGTTTTGCCAGGTAATTTATGTAAAAGATTCTGCCTTGCAGTACTAACAACATTAGTGTATGCAATTTCGAGGGCAAGAAACGAGGCAATTCGGAACCACATAGTAATCAGACCAAATGTAATATGCCAACAAATTAAGGAGTGGCGATATAGGATCAAAAGGCCCAAAATGTCACAGAAATTTAGGAAAGAGAGAGAGCAAGATGAGGGGAGCCTTAGTAACTGGTAAAGTTGCTGCCACGTGATCAGGTCATGAGTTCAAGCTTTGAAAACAGCCTCTGGCAGAAATGCAAGGTAAGATTGCGTACAATACACCCTTTTGGTGGGACTCTTCCCGGACTCTGCGCATACTGGGAACTTTAGTGCACCAGACAGACTTTTTAGAGTGGATAGATCAATGGTACAGATGAGAGGATAAAAATTAGAGATAGGTAGAATGAGTGGTCTACCTAGCCTCCAGCAAGTCTACCTGGTGGGGAGGCTTAAGGCTTTGTAGACTGTACTCCATTGATGGCGCTCAGAAGAAAGAAGAGGAAGAACAAGAGAGAATTTTATAAACTGCTTCAAGTCTCTACAATGAGGAGCATATTCAGTCTTTTATAAACTTGTTCTAGAACATTCTTGTGTGTCAGCTCACTACACACTCAAAACTCCACTAATAACCGACTAACTAACAATCAACCGGCTCATCAACCATCTAACTAACTGAGCAACAAACTTATTCAATCAGCTAGTTAGCTCTCTGGTATTGCAGTGAATTAATGAAAAACAGAACAAAATGAATGGAGCATTAAAACGACAATGAAATATAATCCTCAACAACAGACACTATGGGGAAGTCTGGTTTGATCTAAGTTGTTTGATCTAAGTTGTAAACACAAGATCGATCTTGTTGGTGATTGATAAGATTATTTTATTTCACAAAAAGAAAAAAAGATAGTGTAACATAAAGTAGACCCTTCATAATACAGGCACAAAGATAGGAGAAGTGGCAAAAGTCGGTTGTCATGTGATGACGAAATCACAAGTTTAAGCCGAAAAAATAACTTCAGAAATACAAAGTAATATCAAACTGCAATATGATTGGACCCTTCGATGGTTCAATGCGTAGCACGTGCGCGCAACAGACGGTTCTATCAATGTTCGATCACTATTACCAGAACTGAAAGAGAAGGTGAAGAATGTGATGTGATCTACTGCTAGAGGTTATTGAATGTTGAATGTTACATAGTAGTAGTCAGTACAACTATGAAAATTAGTATAGGGATCTAATCATGTAATGCTATATTTATATAGTAGGGAATGAATTGCAATAAGAAATTTTGTAATAGATGACTCTGCTTTGTGTAATACATGTACAATGCGTACTTAAAACTTAGGAATCAGTGTTTTAATTAGGGGTGTCAAGTGGGCCGGGCCGGGAGTGCTTTAATTAGGGGTGTCAAGTGGGCCGGGCCGATTCGGTCCAACCCGACACTCGTACCTAATCCGGCCCGGTTTGACCTGGCCCGGTAAGCCCTAGGGCTTTAGGGTTTCGGGTCCCGGGCCGATTATTTTTTAAAAATGGGCCCGGCTAACCCGGCCCGTACCAAGCCCGGTCCAGGCCCGCCAGTTAACTAGCCCGGCTCGGCCCGAAAAAATTACAAAAAAAAAGATATTTTGTCTTTTGGGCCAAACTAGCCGTTTTTGGGTCCAAACGGCTAGTTTGGGCCCATTTATTAAAAAAAAAAAAAAACTTTAAAAAATATTTTTTAATCCCAAAAAAAAATCTATAAATACCCTACAACTTCAAATCATTTTTCACACAATTTTGCGCTCTCTCAAATCTCATTCTCTCTCAAATCTCAATTCTCAATTCTCAAATATTCAATATATTTAATTTCTTAAAGTGTTCACTTTAATTTTTTAATTTTTCGTCTACAAAGTACGAGCGGAAGTTTTTAAAGTTGCAATCTTCGGATACTTCCAAAATTTGGTATTGTCGTTCCATCTCTTACGTTTAATTTTTATTTATTGTATTAATTGTTTAATATTTAATTTTATTATATTTGTGTATTTTGAATATTTTTAGTTTAATTTAATTTATATTATGGATAATTAAGAAACCTCGCTATTAAAGGTGTTAAAAAATTTGTCCCGGAAGCGGTAGTGGTAGTAAAAAGCGAATTACTAGCGGTAGAGGTAGTTCAAGTAGTAGATATACCCATGTACCTTCGCCTCCGGTACCGCTTGGTACACCTTTTGAGGAAGAAATAGGTGTAGGTGCTCACGATATGGATTATGTAGAAGCTCAGGAAAATTACGGTATAGAAGAAGAAAATGAAGTAGATGCGGTTAATTTAGACGAAGATAATGAAAATATTGCTGAGACACCCGCAGTAGGAGATGCTAACGTTAGATCTGAATCAGTTAATCTCCCTTCCCGTCCTACCAGTGCCCCAAAACCTCGTAAAAGGACTAGTATTGCATGGCAATTTTTTGAACGTATATCAGATATTGAGGTGCAATGCAATATTTGTCAATAAATATATAAGCATAGAAGTGGAGGCAAGCAAGGGGGTACGGGTACGTTAATGAGACATGTAGCTGAAGATCACAAAAGAGAGTTAAATATTGCAAAAGGTGGTGGGAATGTTGGTGGGTCAACGCAAACTAGAATGGACCCAGCAACCGGTCACGTAGCGAAGAAGTATAATAAATTGAGGGACAGGGAAGAAATAGCTAAAATGGTAGCTGTGGATTGTTTGCCTTTTAGTTTTCCTTCTTCTGATGCCTTTATTCGTTATGTACAAGCAATTTATAATCCTATGTTTAACGGTATTCCTAGAACTACTTGTCGGTCTGATATTTTTAGACTACATTCACAATATTGTTTTTATTTATCAACATTGTTAAAAAATATTCAATGTAGATTGTTTCTAACTTCTGATCTTGGTCATGCTGTAAATAAAAATGATTATTTGACTGTTACTTGTCATTTGATGGATAGTAATTTCGTGATGCAAAAACGTATTCTTGCTTTTTTATATGATGAAGATCGTAAACAAACTGGACAATTTATTGCTGATTCTATTGTTAAAATTGTCGGATATTATGGTATCGAAAATAAAATTTTATGTATTGCTTTTGATAATGCTTCTAACAACAAGACTGCTATAACAAAAATAAAATCTACACTATCTCCGTCCTTGCCTAAAATTTTTCATATTAAGTGTGCATGTCATATATATAATTTAATTGTAAAAGATGGTCTTGAGTTTTTTGAGCTTTATATTGAAAAAATTCGTCTTGCCATTGGTTTTATTCAAGGAAATAATCGTAGATCAAGAATTAGAGAACTTAAAGTTAAATGTCAAGAAAATGGACTTACACTGATTTTGATGCCTGAGGAAATTGATACTAGATGGAATTCTACGTATAAATTTTTAAAAACTTGTTATAAATATAGAATTCCTATTACACTAGCTTTTAACCAACATTGCGGTTCATTTGCTGATTCTGCTGATTGCATGCTACATAATTTTGATTGGGTTGTAATTAATGATCTTGTTAAGTTTTTAGAAAAATTTTATGTAGCTACGGTTGAATTTTTCGGTGCTTATTATCCTACTGTTTGTAATATTTTGGCATATATAGCCGATATTTCTGATTTGCTCAAAGAATATAAAAATAAAGAAGGTTATAAAGAAGCTGTTGGCGCCATGTTTACGAAATTTAAAAAATATTTTTTCCCGATTTCCCCTATTTACTTGGTTGGTGCTATGTTAAATCCGTGCATTAAATATAATAATATGTGTCACTCTAGTACTCTTATTTATACTAACTTAGAAATAAATACTAACCATGATTCTGAACAAGTACAACCTGATTTGTGGACGGCTACGGTGATGCAAAGGATTACATAGAAAAATTATATAATCACTATGCTAATTTATTTGATTTAGCCGTACTTACAAATATCACTCCAACTGTCACTCCTCATCCTCCCGAAGAGCCATCATCTTCTAAAAGGCTGGCACATAGTGATTTTTCTTATTCGTTTTATGATTTAAATTGTTGGAACAGTGTTGATGAGAGAACTTACACATCAACTTATCGGGAAGAGTTGAAATATTATCTTCGGACAGCACCAGAGGATCGCAGACGACGGATCAACAGGTTGGATTGGTGGAGGAGTAATGAAACACAATATCCTGTGCTTTCAAGATTAGCTAGAGATATCTTGAATGTTCCAATGTCAACCGTTGCATCAGAGAGCGCCTTTAGTCAGGGACGACAACAGCTTGGAGACAACCGACACTCATTGAGAAGCAATGCAATGAATGTTCTAGTTTGCCTCAGAGATTGGATGAGAGCGGAAAGAAGAAATCAAGGAATGGAACCGGAGCTGAGCGACGAGCTGAAACTTGAAGAAATTATGACTTCACGAGAGAACTCAGCAGAATCAAGTCCAATGCATGGTTTTGCCCCCATTGACTTCGACAATCCTATGCAAGTTCCCATTAATATTAACATGAATGAGTTGGAAAAAATGATGCATAATTTATAGATTTTTCATTCATTTAAATTATAAATTTTGGATCATTTTGCAATCAATAAAATTCTTCAAATTCATTCACTCCTTAGTCCTTGCTTTTTATTTTTTTTTTCATTTAACGACTTAAAATTTTAAATTAAATTTCTAGTTTTCTACTTTAAATTAAAAACTTACTTATAATATATTATTAATTTACCACCAAATATTATTAATTTATTATATTAAGTAGCATATGTTTTGTATATTTGTGCATATATCTTCTATAGAAGTGTATATTTAACGTATACATGTGTATATGTTTTATAAATTAGTATATAAGTACATCTATATATATTGTAATGTATATATAATGTAGTATATTTTATAAGTAGTAGTATATATACATTGAATGGTGCGTATATACGTGTATATATCTTCTATAGAAGTGTATATTTAACGTATACATGTGTATATGTTTTATAAATTAGTATATAAGTATATCTATATATATTGTAATGTATATATATTGTAGTATATTTCATTTAAAGTATTACATATACATAGAATAGAGTGTATATATGTGAATGGATCTTCTATAGACGTGTATATTTAACGTATACATGGGTATATATTTTATAAATTAGTATATAACTATACAAATATATATTGTAATGTATATATACCGTAGTATATCTCATTTAAAGTATTACATATACATAGAATAGAGTGTATATATGTGAATAGATCTTCTATAGACGTGTATATTTAACGTATACATGTGTATACGTTTCATAAATTAGTATATAACTATACAAATATATATTGTAATGTATATATATTATAGTATATTTCATTTAAAGTATTACATATACATAGAATAGAGTGTATATATGTGAATAGATCTTCTATAGACATGTATATTTAATGTATACATGTGTATACGTTTCATAAATTAGTATATAACTATACAAATATATATTGTAATGTTTATATATTATAGTATATTTCATTTAAAGTATTACATATACATAGATTAGAGTGTATATATGTGAATAGATCTTCTATAGACGTGTATATTTAACGTATACATGTGTATATATATATAATTTTATATATATATATATATATATATATATATATATATATATATATATATATATATTG